>NC_057712.1:917248-935613 GCF_004010195.1 Chiloscyllium plagiosum | reverse complement strand
TTTCTCATTGAAACGGCGAAGGATGAGGGGTGACTTGATAGAGGTTTATAAGATGATCAGAGGAATAGACAGAGGAGTAGACAGTCAGAGACTTTTTCCCCAGGTACAACAGAGTGTTACAAGGGGACATAAATTTAAGGTGAAGGGTGGAAGGTATAGGGGGGATGTCAGGGGTAGGTTCTTTACCCAGAGAATGGTGGGGGCATGGAATGCGCAGCCTGTGGGAGTTGCAGAGTCAGAATCATTGGCGACCTTTAAGCGACAATCGGATAGGTACATGGATGGGTGCTTAAGCTAGGACAAATGTTCAGCCCAACATCGTGGGCCGAAGGGCCTGTTCTGTGCTGTATTGTTCTATGTTCTATGTTCTAACGGGGAAGCATTCATAAACCAACTGCTGATCTATTGAAAGACTGCCAGAAAGTGCCAAAATCACACAGCAGCAAAGTGGAGTCACAGGTAGATAGGGAGAGTGAAGACGGCGTTTGGTGTGCTTTCCTTTATTGGTCAGAGTATGAGTACAGGAGTTGGGAGGTCATGTTGCAGCTGTACAGGACATTGGTTAGGCCACTGTTGGAATATTGGGTCCAATTCTGGTCTCCTTCCTATTGGAAAGATGTTGTGAAACTTGAAAGGGTTCAGAAAAGATTTACAAGGATGTTGCCAGGGTTGATGGATTTGAGGCATAGGGAGAGGCTGAACAGGCTGGGGCTGTTTTCCCTGGAACGTCGGAGGCTGAGGGGTGACCTTATAGAGGTTTACAAAATCAGGAGGAGCATAGATAGGAGAAATACACAAAGTCTTTTCCCTGGGGTGGGGGAGTCCAGAACTAGAGGGCATAGGTTGAGAGGGGAAAGTTTGTGCGAAGATTTGTATATACCAACCACTACAGCGGACAGCTGAAACTGACAACCGGAAGCAGCAGGGACAGACCACTATAAACACCGGAGGAAACATCAAAGAAGCGCTTCGCAGGAGGCTCCCAAGCACTGATGATGTCGCCTAGCCAGGGGACGAAACGTTTGCAACAAAAACTTCCAGCTCGGCGAACAGAACCACAGCAATGAGAGGGGAAAGATATAAAAGAGACCTAAGGGGCAACTTTTTCACGCAGAGGGTGGTACGGATATGGATTGAGCTGCCAGAGGATGTGATGGAGACTGGTACAATTGCAACATTTAAGAGGCATTTGGATGGGTATATGAATAGGAAGGGTTTGGAGGGATATGGGTCGGGTGCTGGCAGGTGGGACTATATTGGGTTAGGATATCTGGTCGGCATGGATGGGTTGGACCGAAGGGACTGTTTCCATGCTGTACATCTCTATAACTCTATGACTTTAAATCTGCTCTCTCCCAAATCCGGCCAATTTGCAGGATCCAGATGTACAGATAAACACTGACTGTTTAATTAAAGAAGCCACCACAATTGCTGAATGTTCACACGGTCTTTTCAATACCCTTCACTTCAAAAAAAGAACCTTCAAATACGTAACGGACCTGTAACAGTCAAAAACATTGATCTTGCTTTCATCTTTGTTGGTACCTATCATCTTTATCTATTTTTAAATCTGCGTATCTGTGTCTTAGCTAATGGCTGAATCTTACTGGGAATTACTGGTGACTTTCATGGAGAGTTTCTCTCTGCAAGGTCAAGCACATTTTCTTGTGCTATCATCCCAAACCTGTCTCATTAACAGTGCACCACATCCGATGGCTCCCTGCTCACCCTATCCTCCCATTCACTATGAATGTAGTCGGATGAAACCACAAAGCAATGATTTTCAGGGCACAGAGGTGACTTGGCTGACAGGTCATTACATATGCAAGCGCACATTCAGACATCTGAGTCTGTCAGCACCAAACCATACAGCTTACCCATCCTTAACCATAACCAATCCTACATCCTCTCTAAGTCAGTGCTATCTTTCCCCAATGCCCACTGCTTTCCAGCATCTTCTCACTGTTCAATTTGAAACCATCACATCAAGAAAATTTTCAAAACATCCCCATTTATTCACCAACAGCAAAAGCTAACAATAAAGAATCTGTAGATGACTTGTCAGAAAATAGACGGACTGATTAATGTTTGAGTACCAACAGGTTTACAATCAGTCAATGAATGATCCCTGTAGCCAGCTCATATGATCTACTGCAGCCAGAAGCCATTTGAATTCTGTCTGGCTTTTAGTGCCCGGCACTGCTGAATTCCATTGTGCAGAAGGTGATGTCCCTCTCCTCAATGTCCTCATCTTCCTCCTCAGGAGACTGCTCCCACTCTCCCAGCTCTCCCAGCCTCTCGGGTGGGGTCATGGTCAAGGGGGCAGTAGGAGGAGGTATCTGCGAGCTGGCGTTTGGCCTCAGCGGTGTAGAGGTCGGTGCGCCAAACTACTACTGCGCCTCCCTTGTCAGATCCATACCCCCCACCAACCCAACCTCCACTCCCGGCACCTTCCCTTGCAACCGCAGGAGGTGCAACACTTGCGCCCACACCTCCCCCCTCACTTCTCTCCAAGGCCCCAAAGGAAACTTCCATATCCGCCACAGATTCACCTGCACCTCCACCCACATTATCTACTGCATCCGCTGCAGCCGGTGTGGCCTCCTCTATATTGGGGAGACAGGCCGCCTACTTGCGGAGCGATTCAGAGAGCACCTCTGGGCCACCCGGACGAACCAACCCAACCAACCTATAGCACAGCATTTCAACTCCCCCTCCCACTCCACCGAGGATATGCAGGTCATTGGACTCATCCACCGCCAAACCACAACAACCCGACGGTCGGAGGAGGAGCGTCTTATCTTCCAACTGGGAACCCTCCAACCACAGGGGATGAACTTGGACTTCACCAGTTTCTTCATCCCCCCTCCCCCCACCTTGTCTCAGCCGAATCCCTCCAGCCCGGCACCGCCTTCCTGGCCTGCAGTCTTCTTCTTGACCTCTCCGCCTCCACCCTACTCCGACCTATCACCCTCACCTTGACCTCTTTCCACCTATCACATTTCCAACGCCCCTCCTCCAAGTCCCTCCTCCCTACCTTTTATCTTCTCCTGCTGAACACTCTCTGCTCATTCCTGAAGAAGGGCATGTGCCCGAAACGTCGAATCTTCTGTTCCCTGGATGCTGCCTGACCTGCTGTGCTGTTCCAGCAATAAAGTTTCAGCTTAAATCTCCTCTGCACCCTCTCAAAAGCATCTACATTTTTTCTATGATGAGGCAACCAGAACTGGACACAATATTCCAAGTGTGGTCTAACCAGGGTTTATAGAACTGCAGCTTAATCTCGTGGCCCTTAAACTCAATCCCACTGTTAATGAAAGCCAAAACATCATATGCCGTCTTAAAAATCCTATCAATTTAGGTAGCAACTTTGAGGGATCTATGTCTGTGGACCCCAAGATCCCGTTGTTCCTCCACACTGCCAAGAATCCTGTCTTTAACCCTGTATTCAGCTTTCAAATTTGACCTTCCAAAATGAATCACTTTGCATTTATCCTGGTTGAACTCCATCTGCCACTTCTCAGCCCAGCTCTACACCCTGTCAATGTCTGGTTGTAGCCTGCAACAGCCCTCCACACTATCTACAACATCATGGACCTTTGTGTCATCGGCAAACTTACTAATCCACCCTTTCACTTCTTTATCCAAGTCATTGATAAAAACTACAAAGTGCAGAGACCCAAGAACAGATCCCTGCGGGACACCACTGGACACCAACTTCCAGGCGAAATACTTTCCATCCACTACGACTTGCTGTATCCAAACAGCCAAATCTCCCTGAATTCCATAACTCCTAACATTCTAATGAGCCTACCGTGGGGAACCTTATCAAATGCTTTACTGAAATTCATATAGGAGGAAGTGAGGTCAGCAGATGCTGAAGATCAGAGTTGAGAGTGTAATGCTGGAAAAGCACAGCAGGTCAGGCAGCATTCCTGATGAAGGGCTCAGACTTGAAACATGATTCTCCTGCTCCTTGGATGCTGCCTGACCTGACTCTGAAATCCATATGCACCATATCCACTGCTTAACCTTCATCAACTTGTCTCGCCACATCCTCAAAGAGCTCAATAAGGCTTATGAGGCATTGCCCACCCCTCACAAAGCCATGTTGACTATCTTTAATCAAACTATGTTTTTCCAAATAGTCATAAATCCTATCTCTCCGAATCGTTTCCAGTACCTTGCTTACCACAGATGTAAGACTGACTGGTCTATAATTCCCAGGGATTTCATTAGTCCTTTTCTTGAACAGAGGAACAACATTCACCTCCCTCCAATCGTCCAGTAGTATTCCCCTGGAGAGAGAGGATGCATGGATCATCGCCAGAGGCACAGCAATCTCATTCCTTGCTTCCCGTAGTAACCTTCATTATGTGGCACATTCTGTCTGGAGAGTATTACCAGGCTCCCAATACCTCCTGGACCAAACCAAATGTTGGAATCCCATCTTAGGGGGACCTATCAAGTGCTCCCCCAGGGTCCTGGACAAAGAATAGACTATATTCCATCCCCACCCTGCCTGCCATCCTCATCCCAATTCAAGCTGAGGAGGGTACTCCTGTCTCAGGGCAGGACCTATTCAACATGGCTGGAGCCTCTTTGGATTGCTTGAGCAAAGTTTCAAGCTCACTGGGGTACACTGTAGGGCAGGAATCTTTCAACTCAGCTCCAGAACCCGGGCTAAACCGAGACAAAGTTGGAGGGAAAGAAAGATGAAGATCTTCTGAGAGTACACAGAGGCTACAGTTGACATGTCACTGTAAATATTTCATCACAATTATAAATATATCCTCACTTCCTTCACCAGCTGTGAATATGAATGTCTGTCTAGCTGCAACAATAACATTGAAGGTAGAGAGGCTAGCCATCCATCCTTAGTGTTACATATTTGATGGTCCCAGATCCTGCACCATGTAAGTTGCAGGTCATTGACCTGAGTTGTCAAAGTAGCAATCTTTTCAGACAGCAAAAACAGTGCTAGCGCATCACTACAAATAGTCTTGTTGCTACAGTGTTGGAGAGTATGGCATTGGAAGAATGCACATTGAGATATTTTTGTTGCATCTCTTTGAGCTTTGGTTTTGCCTTGAGCATTTGTAATACTAGAGCTGTTTACTTGCTATGATAATGTTTCCACATTTCTTCCTTAACATTCATTGTTTCCTGGATCTTAAATTTCTCTCGGCAGCTAACTTCGCTTCTGGCTCCATGCATGTTCTTTCAGTCAGCAACTTTGCCTCCAATTTGTATACTATTAGCCACCGAAACCAGGAGAGTATGCAGGAAACTGACATACAATGGATATTCTACAGATGAGACCTTGAATGAAACAGAGACGTCTTAATTCTTCACAATTTCAAAATTGTTCAGTGGGAGATAACTTTGTAAAGTTAAATGATGCAATTTTTTTATTGCAAAGCCTACATGTTTAATCTAATTTCAAGTTAATGCTACTAGCTCAGAGTGAGGAATTTTAAATTTCTGGAAATACTTCAAGGATACAATTACATTTTAAATTCATCTTAAACAGCTATATATTAAACCATCCATCTTAAACCTCGATTCTATTTATTATTTAAAATGCACAATATTGAAAACAATGCTTTCAAAGATAAATTTTAAAATTTTTAACAATCTGGATTTCTTGTTATCATATACTTTGGAAGCAAGAAAAAAGCTATCAAATAAAGAGCAGTCATATGCCATTCTTTTTAAATTTGCTTTCTCCCTCTTCTTATGATTTTAGATTGTAATTGAATGTGTTCTTACATGGTATGATATCACACTATTCCTGAAGATGCTTTTCACCACTGTTCACCTTCTGTAACCCATGCAGAAGGATATCTTTGCTTTTTTTGTATGCAAATACATTTCAATCTCTCACCACTCAAAAATAAAACCTTTTGTTTATTTTGTGGGGATTGGATGGAGTCAGACCTTTACTTCTGGAAGTCACCTCGAGGTGACAATGGAGGTAATGAGGGTGCCAGGTTAAAAAAAAGCTAGTCAAGAGAACACACCCATGTGTCTACTTCCTCAGGAGACAAAGGAAATTCGGCATGTCCACAATGACTCTGACCAATTTTTATAGATGGAGCATAGAAAGCATCCTATCAGGATGGATCATAGTGCGGTATGGCAACTACTGTTCCAAGACTGCAAGAAATTACAGAGTCGTGAACACAGCCCAGTCCACCACACAAACCAACCTTTAATACTCTCACTGTTTCAGGAAAGTAACCAGCATCTTCAAAGACTCCTCCCACCCCAGATATACCCTTTCGTACCCTCTTCCATCGGGCAGAAGATATAAAAGTTTGAAAACATGTACCAATAGATTCAAGAACAGCTTCTTCCCTTCTGTTATCAGACTAATGAACGGATCTCTCATATATTACAGTTGACTTTCTTAGTGCCTTCTCTGTAGCTGTGACACTATATTCTATTCTATTCCCATGACATACTTATGTAAGGTATGATTTATCTGGATAACATGAAAAACAATACTTTTCATTGTATCACAGTACATCTAACAATAATAAATCAAACCAAAATAGGCCCTCCCTATTTACTACAATAGCACTGAAACTGCAATAATGACTATCAGACCCTCAGACCTTCAATCCCTAACACCTCCACCCATTCACTGTATCATTTCCATGTCTCTCTTGGTTGAGATCCCCTTCTCTCCTTCATGACCGTATATCTCCCAGACTCTTCCTGCCTCGGTATCCTCCATACCCCACTCTCTCAGTATCCACCACACGGCCTGCTTCGCTTTTTATTTCTTATGGTCTTATGATCTTTGCATATAACTGTCATCCTGAAAATATTCTGCTTATTCCACTTTCTGATTTCTGTCTATTAACCAGTCCTCAATCTATACTAGTACATGCCCTTAACCACACAATTCTCCGTTTTATGTAATAGCCCTGCGTCATCAAAAGCGTTTTGAAAATCCAAATACACAAAACCATTAATTTCTGTTATCCTGCCAATCACTGCCTCAAAGCACTGAAATGTCTGATCACATGATTTTTCATTCATAAATCTATGTTGGTTCTGCTCAATCATTGCAGGAATTTCTAACTCTGAGTTACCATGTCCTTAATAATAGATTCTAGCATTTTGTCTATTACTGATGCTAATCTAAATGGCTGAGTGCTGCTTCTTTTCTCTCTCCCTACTTAAATAGCACAGTCATCCATCCAATCCTGGACATTCTTCCAGAATGTAAGGAATTCTAGATGATCAATGCAATGCATCTACTATCTCAGCAATTACCACTTCATGAAATTGCAGGATGCACATTCTGAGGTCCAAAGCATTGTCACCACTTTGTCCAATTAAATTCTTCACTACTATTGATTTACATAGAATGATCTTTTCAAGTTCCTTACCCCTGTTGTACTACTGGTATCCCATTATTTCTGCATTTTTCTTATACACATCTAATCCAATGGCTGAGGAGAAACATGATATGAGCTATCATAAAAAACACTGGTGTTGCTTCACACTGCTAGTTCTCCATTCCTTTGCTGTGCAATAGTCACATACATAAAAAAAAATAATTTGAATAAATGAATGGAGCACCACACAACCACTGACAGTATTCTGTATTTAACTCAAAGATTTATAAGTATTTCATTAATCACTACAACTGCTCATTCAACAATAGGTTGTTAAAATAATGATTTCTATCAGTGTTTCTGCAAATGTTTTATAGCAACACTTATCAAAAATGTGCTTGTTCCATTTTACACTTTTTGACAGAACTCAGAAATTGTGAACTTTCTTTCACATCAACATCTGTAACTCAGGTTTACATCTTAAACCACGATATTTTAAGTCATTCTGCTGACCAGCTGTCCACTCTATCCCACTAGGAAAAAGTGAGGACTGCAGATGCTGGAGATCAGAACTGAAAATGTGTTGCTGGAAAAGCGCAGCAGGTCAGGCAGCATCCAAGGAACAGGAGAATCGACGTTTCGGGCATGAGCCCTTCTTCAGGAACCCAATCCCACTCTTTTCCACTATCTACCTTCCTTCCCACCAAACTCCCCTCTCCTAACAATACTACCCCCACCGATCCTCACCTGAACTGAATTTCCTACGTGGCTAATATTGTTTAAGTGTACCCATAGTGGTGTTAGGTAGACAGTTTCAGAATTTGACCAAGCAAGAGTGAAGGAACAGTGATATAGTTCTCCTTCAGGATGGTGTGTAGCTTGGAAGAAAGTTTACAGCCGTATCCCATGGGTTGTAGAGTTTGTGGATTTGGAAGGTGCTGTCGAAGGAGATTTGGTGAGATTTATGAGTGGTGAAAGGAGAGGGTGTTAGTGTAGTGCTTTGTTCCAAGTGTGTAGAGCTTTTTGAGTGTAATTGGAAATGGACTCATCCAAGCAAGTGGAAAATATTCTATTACACTTGTACTTTATAGATGTTAGACCAGCTTTGGGAAATTGGAAATGATACTACTTGCTGCAAAGTCCACAGCCTCTGAGCTGCTGCTGCAGGCACAGTACTCAGACACAGTACTGGCTGGGCCAGTGCATTTTCTGGTCAATGGTATCTAGCAGTTTGTTGATAGTGACAGATGCAGTGACAGCAATGCCTTTGAATGGAAAGGGGAGATGGTTAGATTCTGTCCTATTGGAGATGATCAATGATTGGCACTTGTGTATTGTGAAATACACTTGCCATCTATCATCCAATTAGGATTTAACAAATTAAGAGCGTGTTTCCCATACCTCTGACCTTTCACTCAATGATCCTTAACGATGCTGTCTGAGGCCTGCTGTAGTGCTCCAGCGAGGCTCAGTGCAAGCCAGAGGAACAACATCTCAGCTTCCACCTCGGTACCTCTCAGCCTTCAGGACTTAACATTGAGTTTAACAATTTCAGAACGTAAACACTCTGCTCCATGTTCACTACTCTCCCGCCACATTCCCAGGTCCTCTTTTCTATGGGTTGTTCCCAGCATAGCCAACTCATTCAACTACTCACGTTTCTCATTAGCAACCTACCCAGCACATATCTCCCTCTCGGTTTCAGCCATTCTTTCTGAGAAAGTTGGTTGCTTTACATCTGCTAAGGAGATGTAGGAAAGCGCCCAACCACAGTGGGGAGGGGTGGGCATTTCTTCAGAGGAATTGGGGACGTTTGCTGTTAGTGTCAATGGATCAGTGTAAATAAGGTGATAACATTTGTTCACTTGTGGAATGTGTGGCAGCACTTCCTTCTCACGCCAGATGCTGGAGGCACCCATATTTCACAGTGGGATATTGGATAACTAAATTGCTGGTTCATATCAAAGACACTTAACAAAACTAATATTCAATAGGAAAAGAACTTGTAATTTAATAAGCTGAGTGGAATATACACGTAATAGAACAATACTGATACATTTTCATGTATACCCTTACAGGCTGGGAAAACACAAAGTTGGAAGACGTTTATGTGTGAGTGAGAGAGAGAAAATGTTCTTCTGTAAATTACATTCACTGACTGAAGAGTTCAAGGGACAGAGAGAGAGAGACAGAGAGGACGGAAGCGGGTGGAAAGGTCAACCCTTTATGGTCTGATGGTCCAACTTGAGTGAACACTGGCTTGTCATGGATTGAATGTATGTGTTATTCCCTGGATCTCAAGATCCGGGAATGTTATGAATTTAAGTTGCATTTTGGGAATCTAAGATGATTTTCAAAGGAACAGCCATTTTGTAGGACAGTGATACTGGGCATGTTAACTGAGCAAGGTGACTCCCATGACCTTTTTCGCATAATTTAGACTGGTCCCACGTTATGCTGTACTAGCCAAAGCAATTGGCCATTTGGCCCGGCTGGATCAAGGGTTCCCACTTTGATGTGCATGTAGCTTAATTAGTCCAGCGTGCTCAGACTTGTCGATGAGTTTCTCTTCCTCTACAAACTTTTGCCATTTTATTGCTGATTATCTGATTAAGGGCATGTGGTGCTTTTGTAATTATAATAACAGTTTCTGTATAAAGCCAGCTTGTTTGCAGCAATAAGGGGAGTAGCCTGAGAGAGCCCTTAGAGGTAAGAGCTGGCACCACTACTCTGCGAATGGTTTTAGAACCTTAGCACAAGCCTGGCTTGTGGGTATTTATGTTGTCTATTGTTATAGTGTTATTGTTATTGTCATTGTATCTATTGTTATAGTGTAACATTGATGCCATTGGTAAATGAAGGTAATAATTTAACCTAAACTGTCTGTAAGAGTTTTATATTCCAGACTGCCAGAGTACGATCTTCGGGTCGAACCAAGAGATGCTACAGGTCGAGCCATCATGGATTCCCTGAGCCGGCTCACATAGGTACTTTAACACCTTAGTTTGCCTCTACTATTTTTCTCTCTCCCTTGGCACCATCTCCATGTATTCTATTCACTCTTTCCTCAACCCCACCTCCTGTTATCAGCTTCAATACCACCCTTCCCAGCTGGTTTCAGTTCTGACCAAGGATCGCTGCACTCAAGATGTTAACTCTGCTTTCTCTCCACAGATGCTGCCAGACCTAATGAGTTTCTCCAGCACTTTTTGTTCTTTATTTAAGGTTTCCAGCATTCCACAGTATTTCACTATAAAACAGTTAAGCCCTTTGATTCTGATTCATCAAATGATTCAATAAAATATTCATTGCTGTCTTTTCACTAACATTTGATATCTTTGGAGCAACCACTTTATAGTAGTCATTAAGTCTTGGAGTGGTATAAAGGCTCAATTCTTTCTGCTGCAATAATTGTATGTCACAGTCATGGTTACTGCTGTCATGTTTAGTTCCTGATGACGGCCCGCTCTGCAGTAATGGGCTTGCTCTCCTGCTGACAGCATCAAGTAAAATCATTTCAAGGCCACAGCCAAGAGCTGTGAATAATGAATTTTTATTTAAGTTGCTGAAATGATCAGTGACAATAGTAAAAGGAGGCAGTTATCACCAATTAACAACTTCACTGATGCAATTTTCTTACCAATTTAGATTTAAAAAGGTCAGTATTGGAATAAACAGAAAATTTTACCTTATCTTCCTGTAACATGCTATCCAGACTTTTCACTCATTCATTAACATGAAACATGATAGTTTAGATTGATTATCCACAACAACATATATATATATATAGTCACTAACTTAATAAAAGCTGCACTTTGTTGGAGCATTACAAAATTAAATCGGCCATTGTTCATTTAAGAGAGTAACGGGCAGGATGACCAAGTTTGGTAAACTGGGGAATGCTCTCGTAGGGAGAACATTCTAGAACTTGGGACCTAGGGAGCTGTAAGATGACTAACAATAGTGGAATGATTATAACTGGAGATACACAAAAAGCTAGAATTAGTTTGATGCCAATATCTCAAAGAGTTGAGGGGCTGGAGAAGTTTCCACAGATGACGAGAGGTGAGACCTTGGAGGTATTTGAAATCAAAGTTAAGAGTCTTAAATTAAAATGTTAGCAGAAGTACAGGGTGAATGATGATTGAGACTTAGTGTGAGTTAAGATATAAATAAAGATGTTTTGGATGATCATAAATTTATCCAGGTGGAATGTGGAGATGAGGTAAATCAGCTCTGGAATAATAAAGTCAAAAGGTAATAAAGGAAAGGAGGGTTACCTTCATCAGAATCAAATCAGATCAGCTGAGGGTTTCAAAGGGCAAACTCGAGTGTTGATATGGAGGTAGAAAAGGTGGTCTTAGTGATATTGTGAATATGTGATCAAAAGTTCATCATGGGGATCAAAAATGACACAAAGATTGTGAATGGACTGGCTTAATCTCAGGCTTTTACCACAGAGTGGGATGCAGGTGGTTGCTAGAGAATGGAATGTGGAGAAATGGTCAAAAGCAATGTTGTCTGTCTTCACCATATTTAATTGGAGGAGATTTCTTCTCAACTTGTACAGAATGTTGATAAGCAATCTGATTGTTGAGCAACAATGGTGGAGTCGAGAGAGGAGCTGGTGAAATTGGATTGGATGTTGCCAGTGCACATATTGTAAGTTATATATATTATAACTTATATTATCATATTATTCTGATTCTTTACAGTATATAACCATTCAATTACATGAGAAATTTTAAGCAGAAGCAGGAGTCAGGGTGCTGAGAAAAGGTGGGCATTAAGGTTAAAGCAGGAAGGATCTTCGCAGTGACCAGGAGGTCCAGAACCAGGGGGTCAAAGGCTAAGGATATAGGATAGGCCATTCAGGACTGAGAGGGGGAGAAATGTCTTCAACCAGAAAGTGGTGAGCCTGTGGAATTCTCCACCACAGAAAGCAGCTGAGAACATTGCATTTTTTCAAGAAGGAGATAGATTAAGGGCCATGGAATGCCCTGCCTACAACAGTAGTAGACTCGCCAACTTTAAGGGCACTTAAATGGTCATTGGATAGACATATGGATGAAAATGGAATAGTGTAGGTTAGATGGACTTCAGATTGGTCTCACAGGTCAGCGCAACATCAAGGGTCGAAGGGCCTGTACTGCACTGTAATGTTCTATGTTCTATGTAGTTCTTAGGGCTAAAGGGATCAAAGGGCACAATCGGTTATGATATAACACGATAGTTCCAATCTCGTGCGGTCTTGCATTATAAGAAAATCACGCAATAGCCACGCCATTTAAACTAGTGGGGCCAGAGTCACATTATAACCAATACAGGTAAGGAAAGTTTGCATTCTACAAATAACAGTCTAAATTCTTCAATCGCGATAAAGCCAATTTGCGTTGAAGGAATGCACATCATAGCAGAACCGACGGTATAGGGAGAAAGTGGGAACAGGGACCGAGTTGGATGTTTAGCTGTGATCCTAGTGAATGGCAAAGCAGGCTCAAAGGGCTAACTGGCTAATCCATTCTCCTATTTTCTATGTTGCTAAACACCTCAGATCTGAGCAGTTTGTGGAACGTGTCACAAAGTTATATCTGCCACCAGTCAGCCACCGGCACTTGGTCAGAGTGAGAGAGTAAAATTCCAGATAGCAGGAAAATGATAAATGCTTTCTCTTCTCCTCCTCCTACTATGAAAGCTAAAAAAAACAGATTTTATCAATTGGCTTTCAGATCCTGAATCCTCTTTCTTCAGCTAGTGTAAAAGGCACAGTGCCCTTTCAGCTCAGACCATAGTGACATTGTTATAGATTGTGATCTGGAGATTTAATGTAGGAGCCTATTAACTTGAGGCTAGTGATCTGCTGAAAATGAACACAATAATTTCCGTGAGGTAATGTGAAGTGCAGCTCCTGATTTCAGTGCCTATCCATCAGGGTTCCTCAGGTGGACATGAATAAAATTTCCCCTGATGATTGAGCTCCTTATTGAATTCATGCAAATTTGAAAAATGAAGCCAATTAGAAGTTTGACTGACAGATATTAATAATCTACTTTCTTGAAGTCTGCAATTGAAATGAAAGTGCAGAGTTATGTTAAATGGCAGACTGGTTTTCCAAGATTTGGATGGCACTTTCAGAACTTTGACATTAGAAAAACACAAAAGCAGAATTAGGATAAACATTCCCAATACAACACCTTTTGCAAAAAATAATATGTATATGAATATGTTCTGAAGTATAAAAGATTGTAACTGACATTCAGTGAATTCTAGAAGATTTTGTAATTGATAATGACAGCACTATGGCTTAACACATTATCAATGCACACTGAAAAGTCTCCTTCTGTTCGAACCAGAAACATAACATTGTTGAAATTGGGAGTATTGAGGCAATTGCGGGCTGTTTATCTGAAATAGAATACTGGATGAGCAGAAATTTCCTCCAGCTATTGGAGAGGCTGAAACTAATGTTCCCATTCCAAATGTCCTTCTCTAACCTTCAAGACTATCTCTCTCCCTGATGAAGGGCTTATGCCCGAAATGTTGACTCTCCTGCTCCTTGGATGCTACCTGACCTGCTGCGCTTTTCCAGCACCACACTCTTGACTCTACTTCTCTCCCTGAGATCAGTCGGAGATTAAGCTAGCTTGTATCCAATTTTAGAGTCACATTTGATGCCGAGATAAGCAGCTGAACTCATATTTGTGCCATCTCTAATACTGCCTAGTTCCAACTCCATGAAATTCGACTTTGGCACTGTCTCAGCTTACCCAGTGTTGTAGTATCACATTCTAACATGCATAAACTGGAGTTCATCCAAAATTCTGCTGCACAAACTCACCTCACAGCACATTCTGTTCCTTGATCACCATTATGCTTGTTGACTTACATTTGTCAAGTAATGTCTTATTTTAAAACCTTCCATTGCCTTATTCCTCCCTATTCTCTGTAATCTTCTACACTCTCACAAGCCTCTGACATACATATGCTCCTCTAATTCTGGCTTCCCAATTATAACTGTTCACCATTTGTGGCTGTGCCTTCAGTTGCATATGCCCTGAGTTCTATAATTCCCTCCCTAAACTTCTCCACTTCACTCTTGGGAAGTTTTCATCTTTTAAGAGACTTTTTAAAATGATATCTTTGACCCAAGTTTTTAGTCATCTGACCTAAAGTCTCCATGTCAGGCTCAGTGTCATACTTTATTTTGTAATGCTCCTGTGAGGTATCTTTGGACGTTCCATGACATTAACTGTGCTACATAAATATAAGTTGTTGTTTATTGTTGATCATGCTTTACATTCATATAGGAATTACTGATCAGATAGCAGTTAAACAATAATGAAATGCCCACCCAAAGGAAGTCTTTGGCTATTTTTGTGATGCACTAACAGGACCGTGGATAAGCAAGTATTGCTCTTTACAGTAGCAGGGCGACAGTGAGGACTGCAGATGCTGGATATGACGTGTCCGGAAGTGCAGGTAAAGTGCAGGTACCTGCACATTCACACACGTCATTTACTGTATCCGTTGCTCCCGATGCTGTCTCCTCTACGTTGGGGAGACAGGAAGCCTACTTGCAGAGCACTTCAGAGAACATCTCTGGGACACCCGCACCAATCAACCCCACCGCCCCGTGGCCCAACATTTCAACTCCCCATCCCACTATGCCAAGGACATGCAGGTCCTGGGGCTCTTCTGTCACCAAACCCTAACCACCCAACGCTTGGAGGAAGAACACTTCATTTTCTGCCTCGGGACCCTCCAACCACACGTTGTCAATGCGGATTTCACCAGTTTCCTCATTTCCCTTCCCCTCGCCTTATCCCAGTTCCAACTTGGCACCACCCTCATGATTTGTCCTTCTTCCTTCCCACCTATCCACTCCACCCTCTTCTCCAACCTATCACCATTGCCCCAGCGTCCATCTACCTATCGCACTCTTACCTACCTTCCCCCAGCCTCACGCCCCCTTCCATTTATCTCACCAACCCCTCAGCTCACAGTCTCATTCCTGATGAAGGGCTTTTGCCCGAAACGTCAATTCTCCTGCTCCGCAGATGCTGCCTGACTTGCTGTGCTTTTCCAGACCCACACTCTCATACTCCTTACTGTAGCGGTCTACCCAAACTTGAGTGATCAGCAAAAAATGACGAAATTTGCCTTTTCACCAATGAACTGTGAAAATTTCTTTTATAAAAATTGATTTCCTCAAATGTATGTCATGCTCCTGTTTCCTATTCCGGTGTTAACTGCAACAGATGTGGCCATATAGCTATTACTTGCATGTATTTAGTACGAAAGGCAAGCTATTGAAGGGAGTACTAATCAAACAGAATTTTTAAATGCAGATATCATCATAGAGCACAATAAATTAGTCAATCACGCTCAAATTTTGATTGTTTGGGTTTTATAAACAAGACCTGTTAATTATCTTTAATCTTTATTGGTCTTCCAAAATCAAAATGGAGGTAGAAAAACTTCACGAAGGCTGTCACCCTGTCACCAATTCCCCCTTTATTTACACGTGGATAGTTCATGACACAGCTAGAACAGAGCCAGCTCCTCGAGTAAACTGGACTCCCAACACCCTTGTTTTTTTTTCTTTTTAGAACCTCTGACCCAGTGTTTATTTATTTATTTTTTTCCTTTTTTTCATTTATTACCCCCACACTACCGCCTAACTGCGGTAGTGCTTATTTTTTTCCCCAGCACCCACGGTGTGTGTGTGCAGGTGTGAGACACAGTGAGAGACACAAGGTGCACAAATCTTTATTCAGTTTCCACCACCAGGAAGATAGGAAACACCCGAGTGGCCAGTGACAAACAGTGCCCTTCACATCAAAGGGCAATGCTGTGTGATCAAACAGTGAAGGGGAGGGCAGGGATTAAATCAAAAACACTCTTGTTTTTTTTTTGTTTTTTTTTCTTATGGGTAACTTTAATCTACATATAGGCAGAACAAACCAAATTAGCAGTAAACACTCTTGTTTTTTTTTATCCAGCTTCCTCAGAGCCAGCTCTTAGAGACTTTATTTTATTTTATGTTTTTAAATTAAACCCCCACACTACCGCCTAACTGCGGTAGTGCTTATTTTTCCCCAGCACCCATGGTGTGTGTGTGCAGGTGTGAGACACAGTGAAAGACAAAAGGTGCACTAATCTTTATTCAATTTCCACCACCAGGAAGATAGGAAAACACCCCAGTGGCCAGTGACAAGCAGTGCCCTTCACAAAAGGCAATCAAACAAACACTCTTGTTTATTTTTTTTTGTTTTCTTTCTTAGTTTTTAGATAGGAAAACACCCGGGTGGCCAGTGACAAACACTGCACTCCTGTTTATATATATTTTTTTTCTTTTTTCTTGTAATCTCCTGTTTATTTTTTTTTTCCTTTAACCCCCACACTACCACCTAAGTGCGGTAGTGCTTATTTTATCCCCAGCACCCATGGTGTGTGTGTGCAGGTGTGAGACACAGTGAAAGACACAAGGTGCACTAATCTTTATTCAATTTCCACCACCAGGAAGATAGGAAAACACCCCAGTGGCCAGTGACAAGCAGTGCCCTTCACAAAAGGCAATCAAATAAACACTCTTGTTTATATCTGTCAGCCAGGACTTCCTAATTGGACCAGGTTAACAGCCCCAATCAGGGAACTCCTATTCTACAAGGTCCACCTGGCTGACCTTATTACAAATCACTACAGAATCTTCTGACACAGTGCACCAGACTTTTTAAAGTACTTTGCAATTCAATTGTCCATTTTCCCACCATGAGATCTCAAACCTGTTTTTATAATAACAGACTGCATCGACAGGGCACTACATTACCAAACTACAGACCCACATTTTGTAACAGCAGAAAGCAGACCACAAATTCTTGGTGTAGATTGAAACATTCAGCAATAGGACATGCCATAACATTTCCTTTAAGTTTTGGCTAACTAGACAACATTTAATTCCCTTCTCTCCAAAGTCTCAGATGAAGGCAAAGTATTTTTGCTTTTAGTTTTAAAAATGTCAGTGTGCTTTTCAAACTTAATAATCTAACCATTACATGATTAATGAATAATCTATTTTCCTAACGAAGGACTCTTGCCCAAAATGTCAATTCTCTTGCTCCTCGGATGCTGTGCTTTTCCAGCACCACTCTCTTGACTCTAATGAATAATCTAGTCCGGTCATATCTACTTTATGCATTTTTGTTGCAAACCAAAAGCTTTGCTTCATGATTTCTGTTTTTGGCTCAAAGCCATAATATTAATTAGAGCAGGGGGGCTCAATAAGACAGGCTTATTGTTCACTGGAGGTGCTATAGTGAAGGGGATATTTATCTAGATTGCATGAAAGGTTCTTTTTAGATTTTCAAGTGGCGTTATTCCTCAGTTAGGAACAAGCTGCTCTGAAATAACTGAAATTCTCTAAATGAGATCACAAAACGTTCATCTTACACCAAGTGCTGGATCTGAAAGAACATGAAAATCTTGCAAAGTGGGATGTGCAATCTGAGGATTCATTAAAATGAAGTGGAAAATAATAAAGATTACATTATATGCAATTACTGTGCTTCTGACTGTGGTATTGCTTCTGTATTTTTGAAAATGTGGTAGAACATAAACATAGAACAATACAGCAATGACCAGGCCCTTCGGCCCACGATGTTGTGCCGAACATTTGTCCTAGCTTAAGCACCCATCCATGTACCTATCCAAATGCCGCTTAAAGGTCACCAATGATTCTGACTCTGCCATTCCCACAGGCAGCGCATTCCATGCCCCCACCACTCTCTGGGTAAAGAACCCACCCCTGACATCTCCCCTATACCTTCCACCCTTCACCGTAAATTTATGTCCCCTTGTAACACTCGGTTGTGCCCGGGGAAAAAGTTTCTGACTGTCTACTCGATCTATTCCTCTGATCATCTTATAAACCTCTATCAAGTCACCCCTCATCCTTCGCCGTTCCAACGAGAAAAGGCCGAGAACTCTCAACCTAGCCTCGTACGACTTCCTCTC
>NC_057712.1:896072-915228 GCF_004010195.1 Chiloscyllium plagiosum | reverse complement strand
CCCACGTATGCTCCTCAAATCCTGCCTTACAGCATCGTAATTTCCCTTCCCCCAATTATAAAATCTACCTTGTTGTGCGCACCTATCTCTCTCCATAACCAAGGTGAAAGTCACAGAATTGTGGTCACTATCACCAAAATGTTCACCCACTAACAAGCCCATCACTTGTCCTGGTTCGTTACCAAGTACCAAATCCAATATGGCCTCCCCTCTGGTCGGACAATCTACATACTGGGTTAGAAAAGCTTCCTGGACACACTGCGCAAACACCGCCCCATCCAATCTACTTGATCTAAAGAGCTTCCAATCAATATTTGGGAAGTTGAAATTGCCCATGACTACTACCCTGTGGCTTCTGCACCTTTCCAAAATCTGTTTCCCAATCTGTTTCTCCACATCTCTGCTGCTATTAGGGGGCCTATAGTAAACACCCAACAAGGTGACTGCACCTTTCCTATTTCTGACTTCAGCCCATACTACCTCCAAAAGCAGATCCCCCTCGAACTGTTTTTCTGCAGCCGTTATACCATTTCTAATTAGCAACGCCATCCCCCCCCTTCTTTTTTACCACCCTCCCTAATCTTACTGAAACATCTGTAACCAGGGACCTCCAACAACCATTCCTGTCCCTCTTCTATCCACGTTTCCGTGATGGCCACAACATCGTAGTCCCAGGTACTGATCCATGCCTTAAGTTCACCGACCTTATTTCTGATACTCCTTGCGTTGAAGTATACGCACTTGAACCCATCTCTGTGTCCCCAAGTATTCCCTGTCAGTGCTACCTTCTTCACAGCCTCCCTACATTCTTGGACATCCTGACAAACAGTTAGCCTACTTGCTGGACTACAAGTCTGGATCCCATGTGATGTGATAATAAGAATATTCTAACGTGAAAGAGGTGAGAGAATGAACTGGAATTTGTCCACCAGAGTAGGTAGATCAAGGTGAGAAATTTCCAGTCTTTCTAGACCAAACGTGGTAAAACGTATCTCAAAATGCACATCCTAATGGGGGGGGAGAGGGTACTGATACATTTGTGCCAATCAATCCAGGAAAGTGATTTTATGTAGCTATGTGTTCAGACATATGCTGGTTAGAGTGCCCACCTCCATTCTCTGAAACTTTGTTTTATGGTTTTAGAACCCTTTGTCCTGAATTCTCACACCCACTAACCAAGCCACCCAACCTCCAAGCCCCGCCACACATTCTATGCAGCTCAAAGACACCTACTGATCACACCCACCAGCTCCTGCCAGTGGTTGCAAGTAACCTCCATGGGTACTCCAAGGCCACTCATCAATACCTAGCATAGGCAACCTCGGGAATTTTGTGGAAATGAAAAAAATTTCTAGCATTATGTAGCTTGTACGCCACACACTTGATAGTGAAAAACATCTCTCCTTCTCGAATCATTTTGTTAATTTCTTATAAAAATCAAACAAACTTCTATTCAGAGTCCATATCAAAGGCATTATTTTTTAATAACTCTTAGAATCATAGAATTCCTACAGTGTGTTAACAGACCATTTAGCCCAACAAGTTGACACTGACCCTCTATAGGCCAACCTACTCAGTCTCATTCCCCTACCCTATTACTCTACATTTTACCCCTGACTAATGCACCTCACCTACACATCCCTGAACACTTTGGGCAATTTAGCATGGAAAATTCACCTAACCTGCACATCTTTTGGACTGTGGGAGGAAACCGGAGCACCCAGAGGAAACCCACGCAGACACGGAGAAAATGTGCAAACTCCACACAGACAGTTGCCCAAGGCTGGAATCGAAACCAAGTCCCTAGTGCTGTGAGGCAGCGGTGCTAGCCACTAAGTCACCGTACCACCTTAAACCTGTCAATCAAACTTTGAAGTCAAAACTCCTTTCAGAGACAATTATAGTTCTTGACATTCAGCCAAGTATTCACAATAACATAATATCCATTGGGAAATGTCAAAAAAGTTTTACACTGTACAACCAGATTATACTTTTTTCTAAAGGCAGGGGTCACAGGGAGATATTTCCAATGGGGTTAAAAGCAAGGGTAGGTTTTGGCTACCCCTTTGGATCCCACTCATATCTCCAACTGCCCTAAGATTGTGTCGCAGTAGGGAACTCAGTCACATCTCTTGCTAAGCGAGAAGGCAAGCAATTAGGCTGGTAGTGTGTTGAGACCCTTAATTGGATGTTAATTGATCCCTGAGAGTCTTAACTGCTGGTGATTTGCAAAAGTTCCAATGAACGTATTCACCCGGCACTCAATTTGTGAGTTAATGCGAAGAGAGTGAGCATCTCTCCAGGATCAGCTCATCCAATTATTCTCCCTCTTACCATTTTCCTTGCCATTTTCCCAAAGGAAAACCTCTGCCCTGAGTCCTTCCACATCTTCCATCCTTGTGGCCCCTTGAGTGACATTGGCAGCATGTGCAAAATTGTCAGCAGTATTGTTTTGTAAATCTTAACTCAATACAAACTGTATTGTTCTTCCCATGTATCAAATCTCAATACAATCAGCAGGCACTACAAACCTTTGAATCATAGCTGGAATTGAAAACACACAAACATAAAATTAGTTGAACATCTTCTGATGTCCCAATAGCCTTCTCTATTAGGGAAGTATTCATATAAATATTTTTGGAAATCACATTTAAGGAACAGCTATGAGACATGCTAATTATATTTTTAGATTTTTTAACATTGGTCAACCAATATGTTTTTTTAAACAATGGACCTATTGTTTTCACTGGTTTTGGGTGCTATTCTGCTATTTGACAATTCTGTTTCTTTCACTTCATGCCCTGCATAATGCTGGCAATGAGAAAGGAGCTCCTGTGAATGCATTCAGCAGTAAGGTCATTAGAAACGGTTTTAATCAGTAATGATGCAGCCTCCTCTGCAGCTGCTGTGAAAGCCTCATTATCTGACTCTGCATCAACAAAGACAGCAGTGTTGTGGATCAATTCAGACATTATGATTGTTATTCTGCAGACCACTGCAAAAAAAGTCTTTCTGCAGAACATGGAACAAGTACAACCTTTGCCTCTCTGTGCAATCATAAAGGAATAATTCCATGCAAAATAAATTAACATTTCATGACTGGAGTCTTAGCATCATTAGTAACAATGGGCTGTCAAGATGACGAACCATTAACTAGTTTTCACAGTTAATGTTTTGTGTGTGGCACCAAGGATTTCATTTTAAACAAATCTGCTGCGTTCACAATGAACTTTTAAGTTTGTGATCTGTAATCCATATTATTATTTTGATGCTTTTGCAGACTGCTGTGAGATTAACAGCCCATCAGTTTATTCTCCCAGGACACAGGTAGGTATGAAAAGGAGTGTACCTCTTTAAGAATAATAAAACAATTTAAGTAGTAGGAACTAGAATGGTTGGAATGCAGACAAAATGGAATGGATCAGAGATCTACATTAACTGTGAAAGTTGTTCAATGCAGACTGTGAATACATACTGCCAGTTTAATGTAACATTTTAATCATACATCAAAACTTGTGAAAATAAAGTAATTATAAGCTTCCTTTTATTTACTATTTATTTACAATGCACTGGCATGATAAACATTGCTCACCTGCTGATTTGCCCTTATTTAAATGGGGTCTAACATTAATTATAATGCTGTGGGCATCAAAGATCATTTCACATTATACAAGGGTCAGATGTGGGATAAGAAACCTATATGGCAGATGTTGTGTCATCAGACTGGGTAAACCAACCATACGATAACAGTGGTCAGATTACATTTGAATAATGATTCACTAAAGGTCACTGGGGCATGGAACATCTGGCTGTGTTCATAGTACTGTCATACAATTCATAAGAGTGATGTAACAGCATTCTTTTCTATAACCATGGTTCAACTCCCTCCATCTTTTGACTCACGTGTTCAACATTGGGATCTGCCATCCTTATTTTATTCAGTTCACACAGACTAAGTCTGATTAGATTTACTTACTAAACATGTCAAATTCTCACCTTTTACTGTCCTTTTAAAGGTATGTTATGTTTTTGATAAAATTGTAAACACTATCACAACTGGTGGTGCAATTAATGAAGAACTTCAACAGAAACAATGAAGTAAAGCTGTGTCTGCAGCATAACCAACTTATAAAATTATTGTTTCCAAAGCTCTCCAAAGTGGCACATCTCCCTTTAAATCTGTGAATCAAATGTGATTCCTGTGTTTTTATGTGGATTTAAATCACTATTGACTTGCTGTACAAAAATTAAACATCACTGAGTACAGTGAAGCATCTAAGTGTAAAGTGGAGCATTTTGTAATATCTGACGGTGCAAGAATTGGGTGAAAGGTTGGTTTTGTGCTCAGGGAATCAATCAAAGTTTCTGAGTTGCTGTGGCAAGACACAATATAGCATCCACGTTCCAGGTTGAAGCTATGGATAATGATGATAGCGGTTCCAATTTCTTCCCGTCACATGGCTGACCATTGACATGTGTTGGAAGGAATTTTAGTCCATGTTACAATTCCATTTTCCTTTTCCATCCAGTTGTGGGGTCGGACTCAACACCAAATCATTGATCTTAAACACAGGGCAGTGAGATGTGTTGGTGGGTTACAGTGCTTGCTGAGGAAGGGTTCGTGATTTGGCTGTCTGTTGTTGAGCCATGGTTTATCTCAGCCTATCAGAGATAATCACATGGCTGTCTGAGCAAGTCCAAAATGAAACAAAATGTGACCAAACATTCTTATGTAGAATGGGTGCAATGACAAAAGTACACTAGATGTTAGTATTTATTTTGATCCAAGTAAAAGCTGTGCATCACATCACCATGAGTCATAAATTACTCAATACGTTTGCTGCAAGATCCTGGAAGTTGACTCACATGAACTCCCATGCAAGATTGCAGTCTCAACACCAAATTAAAATCAAATTGAATTGTTACAGCATGGGAGGCCATTCAGCAAGTTGTGTCTGCTCCAATTCTTGAAAGCAGACATATCTAGTCCCACATCCATGCCATTTCCAAAAGTTGTTCACTTTTCTTTTAGTAAATTTTTATGTGAAAGCCACAATTAAAGATGTTTCTACCACAGTCTCAGGTTGGAGAGACAAGAGACCCAGGCGTACACAAATTGGACGATCAGCCATAATCATGATGAATGGTGGAGCAGGCCCGAAGGGCTGGATGGCCTCCTCCTATCTTCTATGTTTCAAATCAAGCCTATTTTAGCAGCTGTTTTTGAAAAGCTGAAGACAGAAAATACAGATTGATAATGGCATGGTCTGAAAAGCTCTCTCTGTTTTCTCAGAATTATCATACATATGCCTTTTATTGCAGAATTAAATTGCAGAAACAACCATTCACTAAGAAATCAAGGATACTTACATATTTTACTACTGTTCAGGATACAAGTCAAACATTAAAACACAAAAACAGAAATTACTGGAAAAACTCAGCAGGTCTGGCAGCATCGGTGGAGAGAAAGCAGAATTAGTGTTTTGGCCCATCTTCTCAAAGGCAACTAGGGATGGGCAATAAATGCTGGGCGCAGCCAGCGATGCCCACATCACACAAAATGAACAAGTAAAAAGAAAATAAATAAAATTAGCCCACTCAATCAACCTGTCTATATTTGAAGCTGTATTCTATACCAAGGCAGCTTTTTTTCCTTTTCACCTTATATGCAATACTTCTGTTCTGTTGTTAAAGAGACCCTGGAGCCTTGTGTGGCTATGTTTGAGTGAATGACTACCATGTTAACTGAAATTATTTTTTAAATGATCTGTTAAATCAAATCTCATTCCAGAATCGATCAATGCAGATTTCATTCCAACATACCAGCTGGCATGATAGGTGAAGCAGAAAAGCATGTTTGGTGGAAGTTGGCACTAACTTGACAGACAGGGTGAGTGCTGCTGTGGTAAATAGATACAGAGGCATAAAGTTGCATAAGAAGGACCATAGACAATGGGTGGAAATCATGCATTTGTATGGATGGAGCATTGAATATTGGGGGCGTTTTGATGGGAAGGGGGTGAGTACTGTCGGAATGTTATATATTTTATTCTTTTGATTTTAAGATTGAACACAGGTAAGCAGGCTTTTCATCCACCCAGCCTTGGGAACTGGGAGCCTCCTTAACTTTGCCTGGGCCCTTAGCTCAACTTCCAATACAGCCCATTGCCCTCCCACTGTATGAAGATGAACAAATGAGTGTGGGGATGGGAGTTATTTTAAAGGTGAGTTTTGGAATTTCTCCCATCTGTGTGCACCCAACCTGGGAGGAACTTCAACTAAAACTAGAGGACTGTAGAAATGAATGAAACTAAAAGCAAACAACCACACAGACCTAGTGCCTAAATGAACGAGCTGCAAGGGATTTGGATTTATTGTTTTTTCCTTCCTGAATTCCAGAGCAGGAAAAGAGAAAATGGGGAACCAACGACCAGCTGGTAGCTCATATGGCAGAAACCTTACTGAGGAAATGATAACAAAGTATTTAGAAAATTATGATGTGACTATGCAGAGTCAACAGGCTTTATGAAAGGGAAATTGCATTTGCCAAATCTATTAGAAATGTTTCATACCCCAACTAGGAGGGAAACAGAGGGCGAGGCATTAATGAAGTGTATTTGGATTTTCAGTAAATTTTCCATAAGGTGTCAAGTGATAACAGAGTTTATGGAATTGGGAGTAATTTACCGACGTACATTAAGTATCATTTATTGGAGAGAAAATAAGACAGTCAAATAAATGGATCATTTTCTAGTTGGCAGGCTGTAAGAAGGATTCACATGCTTAGCTAAGGGCCAAGAACTATAAAAGCATGAGTTTGGACATTTTGATCACAAGTTGTTAAGTTTGCATGCCTTACGTACTTAAATAGTTATAACTTGCTAACTTTGTTATCTCTTTTGTCAATTTTGTCCAAATAAACATTGAGCTAGTAAAAGATATGACATGTTAGGAGCCTGACTGAATCATGTTTTAAGTGGATTGTAGGGGCAGCACTTTGTTTCCAAAGAATATTTTTGAATGGGTGTTTTTTTTCCTCTGAATTATACACTTTCCATTTTTATTCTATGATTCACTGAATATGTACCAAGTGTATTCAGGATGAATGGACATCAATGGGAAAGATGGTATTGAGAGCATGAGGGACCAAAAGGCATGGGGAGGTCCTTTCAAACTCACCTTTCAAGAGGTTTCAATCTGAGATTTTGGTTCATGATACTTCCGAGGGGTCATGAGTCATAGAGAAACTGACATGACTCCATGAAAATTGCCTAAGCCTAGGAGATATTTAGCCCTAGAGTGGAGCAGGCCAAGTGAGGAGCGAGTTTGTGTGCTCAATCGATGCATCGTTATTTCATGCTGGCAAAAATGGTCGTATGGCCTTCTTCTGCTCCTATTTACTTGATCTAATGTTAATTAACAAACAAATGGCTGTCCAATTCTTTTGAAGATCTCTCATTTTTATCAGGAGCTTATGTATTGTCTTCGGAAGTGAGTATCCTCTGACCTCAAATGAAAACAGTTTATATTTAATCTCCTCTTCACTCAGAGTCATAGAGATGTACAACACGGAAACAGACCCCTCGGTCCAGCTCATCCTTGCCGCCCAGATATCCTAACCTAGTCCAGTCCCATTTGCCCGCACTTGGCCCATATCCCTCTAAACCCTTCCTATACCCATCCAGTTGCCTTTTCAATGCTGTAATTATACCAGCCTCCACAACTTCCTCTGGCATTCCATACACGTACCACCCTCGGTGTGAAAGTGTTGCCTCTTAGGTCCTTTTAAATTTTTGCCCTCGGACCCTAAACCTATGCCATCTGGTTCTGGACTCCCCCACCCCAGGAGAACCTCCATAACGTCATCCCTCAGCCCATGACACTCCAGGGAAAACAGTCCCAGCCTATTCAGTCTCTCCTAATACCTCAAACCATCCTACCCTGGCAAAAACTTTGTAAATCTTTTCTGAACCCTTTATGGAATAGCTGGTCTGTACTTGCACCAGTTATACTGTGTCAATATTGGAAGACAAGGAATGGTGCTCTCATTTTTCATTTCTGCAATGAAACAAGTTCAATTAATCACACCTTGAATTATGATTTGGAGCTCAAACATCATTACTCTTTTTACCTTACTTCTATGATCACACTCAAATGCATCAAGAACTTTTTGACTGGTAAGAATCAAAACTGGAGCATCACATTGTAAATACAGCCTTTCCAAGTCAATACAAAATGAAAACAATTAATTTCAATTATCACCAAAGGTTCTATTATTTAATAGGCTTTGTTAATACTCAGCTGTGGTGAGAGACCCATTTAGTGAATGTTCATTAATTAAAAGTAATTTATTTTCCTCAACAATATTATTTATTAAGATATAACGCATTCCCTTACACTGAATTCCTTCAGCACAACCGTCTCATTGGTTCAGATGTTTCTGAATGTTGCATATTGCTTTTATATTCAACACTTGGGCAAATGGCTCAGTAACATCAAGAAGCAGCAACATGATAAAGATGGAAAACTATTTAACACATTGATAAAACATTTGGATTATGCATGTTAATTGAAATATTAATGATGTAACTGCTGACCTTAAAATAAATGCATAAGTCTATTGAAGTAGCCGAGGGCAATAAATTGCAGAAATAGATAAAATTGGGGTCAAATCTGAAAATATCTGACCATATAAATAAAATTTCTACATAGGATGTCAAATATTATATCAATAGTGGAACATTCACACAGTATATTGCATTCAACTCTCATCACTGTGTTACAAGAAGATTTGGAGGCTTTGGAGAGGGAGCAGAAGAAGTTTCCCAGGATGTTGCCTGGACTAGAGGGTAAGAGCTATAAGGAGAGGCTAGAAAATCTTGGATTGTTTTCTTTGGAGCAGCAAAGATTGAGGGGAGACTTGATAGAAGTCTATAAAATTATGAGATGAATAGATAGGGTTGACAGTCAGAACCTTTTCCCAGAGGTGAAATGTCTAAAACTAGGGGGCATACATTTAAGATGAGAGGGAAAAGTTCAAAGGAGATGTGAGGGGCAAGTATTTTTACACAGAATGGTGGGAGTCTCGAACGCGCTGCCAAGGATTGTGGAGGAGGCAGATATGATATGAGCGTTTGAAGGACTTTTAGCTAAGCACATGGATAAATAAGGATGGAGGGATAGGGACCAACAGCAGGCAGAAGGGATTAATTTAATTTGGTGTCACGTTTGGCACAACATCGGGGACTGAAGGGCCTGTCCCTATGCTCTACAGTTCTACCTTCTATATTCTAATGCATGTGCAGTAGAAAATATTACATGCCACATTTGAACCAAGCAAGCAGCATAACCATTCCGAGCCACCAAACTATAGAACAAAGATTGCAAAGAAACAGGTGAATTAAAATAATTTTCAAACAACTGTACTAATTTATTCCACTTTCCAAAGTGGACTGAGCTGCCATTTTTATTTCATAGCTCACTCAGCATGCAGACATGTTCCTAAGCTTAAAATCAAAATTGATTGATAACAGTTTCGCACTTTGTGTTCAAAGTGCCTTAACACATTTTTATGTAAAGACATTGCTTGCACTTGTGATATTTTCCTCAGTAGCAGACTCTCAAATTTTACCAATTAATGGATAACTCCCAGAAAACAGTTGAGTTTGCCACTTGTGTTATGATTAAAGTTAGACTGGTAATCAAACCCAGTACGCCACAAATCATACCATTCATATAAATGTTTTAACTCAATCACCAAAATGTCAATCTGTTTCTTTTTTTGAATAGTTGTCTGGATTAAAAGAGACTTTCGCCAAGCTTCATTAGTACACCCAGACAAATCATTACTAAAAACAAATGGCAAAACTGGGTCACACCTAAAAATCCAGAATCGAGAACCAAAAGGCATCCAGCAATGTCTGCTTTTAATCCCAAAGCAAACACAAGTACAGCGCCAAAAGATTTTTTTTTGAAATGGTGGAACGAGAGTAGCATGGATCTTGCAGATGCTCTTGAGTTGCAAGCTTTCCTTGTGAAGTTCCTTTGGTTTTTATAAAGCAGAAGCAGAAAATTTTCATTTAAAATTATTTTTGGAACTTTTATAGTGCAAAAAAACTTTGTGAAGAAAAAACATATGCAAGAAAGGAAAGATTGCTTCTCACACAGAGTTTGTAGAGATGCCTGTCCATGTGTTTGTCGAATGTCAACAGCTCTTGCAAGTGTTCATTTTTCTGTTTACATGGATGGAACGCTGAAGATTTTCCTTTTTAACATGTTTGTTGTAGCTGTTTAACTAAAAACATCTCAGACCCAGATATTTGACTGATAGAGGATTTGAGGAGGAAGCTTTCTTGATGGGAGTTGCAGCTAAGTGCTTGATTTTTTTTAAAAAGAGATTTTGCACACTTTGGGCTAAAATCTGTGGAGTAGGAAGGGTATTTGTTTTTAATATCTGAGGTTTGTTTAAGAGCTTAATATCACTGAGGGTATACAAGAGACACTGTGATGCTTAGTAGATTTGGAGAGGTGGTTACACAGTAGGTTCAGTCAGTTAGATTGGTTACTATCAGGAATGGTAAGAAGGCATTTCAGGAGTCTCCTGTGGCTAATCCTCTCTCAAACAGATATTCTATTTTGGGTCCTGTTGAAAGGGAGTCTCTCAGCAGTAAATAGAAATTGCAGTCAAATCTTGGGCACTAAGAATGAATCTAACTTTAAGTGGGGTTTGTCAAGATTTAAAAGAATAATTGTTATTGGGGACTGTCCTGTCAGGGGCACAGACAGGAGATTCCGTGGCCGTCAGTGTGAATTCAGGATAGAAAGTTGCCTTCATGATGACACGGTCAAGGACATCTCAAAATGGTTGAGCCATATTGTCAAAGGAACATAGAACATCACAGCGCAGTACAGACCCTTCAGTCCTCGATGTTGCGCCAACCTGTGGAACCAATCTGAAGCCCATCTATCCTACACTATTCCATTCTCATCCATATGTTTATCCAATGACCATTTAAATGCCTTTAAACTTGGCAAGTCTACTACTGTTGCAGGCAGTGTGTTCCAGGCCCCGACTACTCTCTGAGTAAAGAAACTACCTCTGACATTTGGCCTGTATCTATCACCCCTCAATTTAAAGCTATGTCCCCTCGTGCTAGCCGTCACCATCCAAGGAAAAAGACTCTCACTGTCCAACCTATCTAACCCTCTGATTATCTTATATGTCTCAATTAAGTCATATCTCAACCTTCTTCTCTCTGATGAAAACAGCCTCAGGTCCCTCAGCCTTTCCTCATAAGACCTTCCCTCCATACCAGGCAACATCCTGGTAAATCTCCTATGAACCCTTTCCAAAGCTTCCACATCCTCCTTATAATGTGGTGACCAGAATTGTACACAATATTCCAAGTGCAGCCACATCAGGGTTCTGTACAGCCACAACATGAACTCATGGTTCTGAACCTCAATCACTCTACCAATAAAAGCTAACACACCGTACACCTACTTAACAACCCTATCAACCTGGGTGGAACTTTCAGGGATCTATGTATCTGGACACCAAGATCTTTCTGCTCTTCTACAATACCAAGAATCTAACCCGTCTTTCTACACCCTCATCGAGATCATTTATAAAAATGGCCAACAGCAGTGGCCCAAAACAGATCCTTGTGGTAAACCACTAGTAATTGAACTCCAGGATGAACACTTTCCATCAACCACCACCCTCTGTCTTCTTTCAGCTAGCCAATTTCTGATACAAACAGGTAAATCACCCTCAATCCCATGCCTCTGTATTTTGTGCAATAGCCTACAGTGGGGAACCTTATCAAACGCCTTACTGAAATCCATATACACCACGTCAACTACTTTACCTTATCCACCTGTTTGGTCACCTTCCCAAAGAACTCAATAAGGTTTGTGAGGCACGACCTACCCTTCACAAAACTGTGTTGACTATCCTTAACCAACTTATTCCTTTCTAGATGATTATAAATCCTATCTCTTATAACCTTTCCAACAATTTACCTACAACCAAGATAAGGATCACTGGTCTATAATTTCCAGAGTTGGCTCTACTTCCCTTCTTGAACAAAGGGACAACATTTGCTATCCTCCAGTCTTCTGGCACTATTCCTATAGACAATGATGACATAAAGATCAAAGCCAAAGGCTCGGCAATCTCCTCCCTGGCTTCCCAGAGAATCTGAGGATAAATCCCATCCGGCCCAGGGGACTTATCTATTTTCACACTTTCCAGAAATTGCTAACACCTCCTCCTTGTGAACTTCAATTCTGGATCAGCGGTGCTGGAAGAGCACAGGCCTGTCCTCGGATGCTGCCTGAATTGCTGTGCTCTTCCAGCACCACTGATCCAGAATCCGGTTTCCAGCATCTGCAGTCATTGTTTTTACCTTGTGAACTTCAAGCCCATCCAGTCTAGTAGCCTGTATCTAAGTACTGTCCGACAACATTGTCTTTTTCCTGTGTGAGAACTAACGAAAAATATTCATTTAGCGCTTCCCCTATCTCCTCTGACTCCACGTACAACTTCCTACTACTATCCTTGATTGGCCCTAATCCTTCTCTAGTCATTCTGTTATTCCTGATATACCTATAGAAAACTTTAGGGTTTTCCCTGATCCTATCTGCCTAAAACTTCTCATATCCCATCCTGGCTCTTCTTAGCTCTCTCTTTAGGAGGAGAGTAAGAAGCCAGAAGTTGTTGTACACATTGGTAAGAACGACATAGTCTGAGAAAAGGTTAAGGCTTTGTCAAGTAAATATAGGAGGTTAAGTAGAAGGTTAAAAAACAGAACCTCAAAAGTAGTAATCTCTGGTTTACTCCCGGTGCCTCATTCTAGTCGAGTCGGAGTAAAAAGATACTGCAGATAAATCAATGGTTGGAGAGATGGTGCAATGTGCAAGGATTCAGATTTTTGGATCATTTGGGATCTCTTTTGGGCAGAAAAATCTATCTAAAAGGGATAGGTTTCACCTGAACTAAGAAGGAACCAATACGTTGGCAGGGAGATTTGCTACTGTTATTCGGGAGCCTTTGAATGAGTAGGGGATGTGGGAGATACATGAGTAGCAGTGAAAATAGAAGGTAGATGAGGCTGGTTCTGAATCATGAAAGAGCAAGTTAATTAGAACAGGCAGGCAACAGCAAGTCTGAGAATAAGGTAACTGAAGAATTAAACTGAATTTATTTCAATGCAAGGGGTCTTCCAGGGAAATTGTAGGACCCTTAGCAGAGATATTTGTAACATCTGTAATCACGGGTGAGGTGCCCCATAATGTTTTGCCTTTCTGTAAGAAAAGCTGTAAGAAGAAGCCTGGGAACTATAGACCTGTGAGTCTGACATTGGTGTGGTTAGGTTGTTGAAGGTTATTCTGAAAGGACTGATTTAAGGATAGTCAACATGACTTTGTGCAATGGAAATTGTCTCTCACAAACTTGATTGATTTTTTTTGAGGAAGTAACCAGAGTGGTAGATGTTAGTAACATGGACTTTAGTAAAGCCTTTGAGAAGGTCCTGCATGGAAGACTAACCAGTAAAGTTAGATCACACGAGATTCAGGAGAGCTTGCCAATTGCATACAAAATTGGCTTGATGGTAGGAGACAGAGGGTGGTGGTGGAGGGTTGTTTTTTTGACTGGAGGCCTGTGACCAGCGGTGTTCCACAGGGATCAGTACTGGGTCCACTTTTGTTTGTCATTTAATAAAAATGATTTGGATGAGAATTTAGAAAACATGGCTCGTAAGTTTGCAGATAACACCAAAATTGATGATATAATGGACGGCGAAGAAAGTTATCTAAAGTTACAAAGAGATCTTGATCGATTGGGTCAATGGGCTGGGGAACGGCAGATGGAGTTTAATCTGGGTACATGCAGGATATTGCATTTTGGTAAAACAAACAAGGGAAGGACATAAACAATTAATGGCAGGGCCCTGGGTGGTATTGTAGAACAGAGAAACCTAGGGGTTCAGATACACAATTCTTTGAAAATCACGTCATAGGCAGATAGGATGGTTAAGAAGGCATTTAGCATGTTTGCCTTCATTGCTTAGACCTTTGAGTATAGATGTTGGGATTGTACAGGACACTGATGAGGCACCTAGGAGAAAGTGAGGACTGCAGATGCTGGAGATCAGAGCTGAAAAATGTGTTGCTGGAAAAGCGCAGCAGGTCGGGCAGCATCAAAGGAGCAGGAGATTTTTAGAAGTAGCAGTGGTGATGAGGCATCTTCTAGAGTACTGTATACAGTTCTGGTCACCCTATAGGAACGATATTATTAAATTGGAGATGGTTCAGAAAATATTTACAAGGATGTTACAGGGAACAAAAGATTTGAGTTATAAAGATAGGCTGGGTAAGCTGGGACTTTTTTTCACTGGAGCATAGAAAATTATGGGGTGACATTATAGAAGTCTATAAAATCATGAGGGCGTAGGTAAGGCAATTAGTAAGAGCGGGAACTTCAAAACTAGGGGCAGTTTTTAAGATTAGAGGAGTGAGATTTAAAAAGGACATGAGGGGCAACATTTTTTTACACAGAGTGTGCTTTGTGTGTGGAATGAACTGCCAGAGGAACTAGTGGATGAAGGTACAGTTACAACATTTAAAAGACATTTGGATAAGTTCATGAATAGTAAAGGTTTGGAGGGATATGGGCCAAGTGTGGACAGGTTGGACTAGTTTGGGAATATGGTTGGCATGGACTAGTTAAACCAAAGGGTCTGTATCTGTGCTATATGACACTTTGACTCTATAAAAAAACTAGAGATGATATTTTTCAAAAATGCAAAAGGAAAAAAAACCTTTATTGATCAAGGTACTGAAAAATGAAAGATACAAGTTGATGAATTCTCATAGTCCATTGTGTTTTTTTTTCTGTTGACAAAGTTAAATCTCGAACAGCTGTAAACTGATGGAAGACTTTGCAAACAAGCTTTGGTCCACATAGAAATTAATCTTTGGAAAGTGGTCATAGTTCAGTTTCTCAGGGCTTACAAGGTAGTCAAAATACTGAAAGGTGGAACTGATCAAATTCCCAATTCGACTGAGAGAGAGCTTTATTTCCTCATTGCTAATATTGGACATTTTCTTTTGATGCCCTGGGATTTTTGAAACAGAAACCAAGATTGCTAGGCAATCATCAGGTCAGGGGTCGCATCGTTTCTTCCAAAGTCAAGTTCTTCAGCAATTAAGGTTAACAAAATCCATTCCTGTTTCCCCTAACAGTTGTTGTCCCTGCTCAGCTCTGCAGACACTGCAGCTGAAGGTTTTCTCTAGAACTGAAGTAAAACGGGATCCAGGATTGAACTGGATCACAAGGTAATAGATAAGCAGAAAGTCAGATAACAAAAAGTTGGATTTCCACAGGAAATTAAGGTCTGTGCAGAATCAATAACTCTGACTTATCTGATGTTGGAAGAGCACCTGATAAAACCAAGGGCAACAAGAGAAAATCAGCTTTAAATTTTATCAATGTCAGAGTATACAACCTGGAAGTTGTAGGGTATAGGCCCACCAGCCTTTGGTTCTCGTCCATCAGAACCAGTCTGTTTTTGTCCCAAAAGAAGGTGATTGTCTGCTAGTTGATAATTCTTGCTCTAAATTGACCAATGTCATTTCCCACCATCATCCTAAACATTATGGTATAATGAGAACTGTTTAAAATATGCCCCCACTGTCATGTGATCTAATTGGCTGCCTCAATCCCAAGATCCAGTTCAAGCAATGGTTCCTTTCTTGTTGGACTGAACACAAACCACAGAAGTCTCGAGAACACAATCTCCAAATGTTCGCCCTCATTGCTGTTTACACTACAATATCCCAGAATGCATTCTGGGAAGAGTTCATAATCACTGGAGAAAACTGCTCACCTCAACTCCAGAGGTCACTCATCAAGATTCAGAACTATGACTGTGATATGTCAGATACAAGCCTTGGAAAAGAGTCAGACTGGACTCGAAATGTTAACTCAGTTTCCCTCTTCGCAGACCTGCTGAGTTTCTCCTGTATTCTCTGTGTTTGTTACTGATATCAGACAGTTGTCCAAGGGTGGACTAAGGTGTAATCCCAAAACAAAGTGCCACAGAGCCCCAGCCAATGGCGCTGTCTCTGGATCAACTCGGTTAAATCCAGTTAGAAATGCATACAGCTGCTGCATAGAAATATTAAACAATTTAATATAACCATGATATAAAAATGATTCATTGCTGTTTAGCTCAGTGTGTGAATATTCTATAGGTTTATTTATTCATCCACCTAATTACATGTTGGTATTTTAGTGGATTGGAGGGAGAGAGGGAGGCAAAAATCAGAATTGTTAGCAGTCTGTTGATGTACTTGAAATACAAACTCCACAGTAAGATATAATCAATATCATTTGGTTGAAAGCTTCAATCCACTTTGGGCAGCAAACACACTTTTATTGAAATATTTAATCACTTTCATTTAATGGTTGATGTGGTTTTTCTTTTATATTCTGTTTTAACAGTAAATAATCCGCCCCTTTCTTCAAATAATTACCAGAAGGTTTGAACATGCTCATTCACTTTATCCTCCTATTTTGTTTCCTATCATTCCGACACTGCACCCCACCCCCAGCAACCCCACAGTCCCATGTTTGTGCAAGGTTCACTCTAGCTACATGATCATCTGGCTCCTAAAGACAGTCTTTCTTACACTGACAACTTTGGAAGAACAGCAAGATTCAACATGCTACAAAGAGAGAAGTGAGATCCATTATCAGTTTCCATCGATCTTCCCAGTTACTTCAGTTACATCTGACTTCACCTAAACCTTACAAACAGAGGAAAATACAGCCTTACAAAGAATAGAAAGTCATCAGTTAACCAGATTTATGACTGGTACTTGGCAACCAACAGATATCTCAGCATCATTGTGTGTCATGCAAATTATCTTTATTTTTTTTTAAATGACCATAAATTTTAAAAGTTAATAAATAACTTTTGTTATTTTGCAGCAGAGAGTGGCGGGAGTTGGGCGGAAGTGAAGCCAGAGCGCAAAGCCGGTCGGGAAGGTAAGTGATTGTTATTTGAGTGGGTGTGTTCTAGACCCCAGGTCCTACAAGGTAGGGCCTTCCTCCCTCCCTCCTCCTCGAACCTAACTTTAAAGTCCACAGACTTGCCACAAAAAGAGAGTCCAGGGAAGTTCCTGTGGATTGAAGAGTGAGGCTTTAGCTCAGGAGTCTTTGACAAGGAGGTTGAGTGAAGTGATTACACCACAGTTGAACAGGGTGAAGATATGACTGCCCAGCTGGTTCAGTGCGCTACGTACTTGATGTGGGAGGTCAATGACTCTGGTGTGTCTGGCTCGTATATGTGTGGAAAGTGTGTGCACATTCAGCTATTGACCAAGAATATTGCAGCGCTGATGAAAGAACTCGAGGACCTTAGGCTCATCCAAAAGAACGAGATCTTTCTGGACAGGACCCTCAGCGAGGTTATTACACCGACCATACCAGAAGAGAACAGAAGAGAGCAGACGATGAGGAAGGCATCTTGAGGATGCAAGAGACCCCCGGGGAAGTACCTGTCAGGAACAAGTTGAATCTTTTGGAAACAGTAGAGACAGACGTCACTGCCAGTCCTCGAGGCGGCCAGGTCTGCCAATCAAAAGTTGGCATGGAGGCAGAGCCGAGGAGTCAGACATCGCACAGGGCCGTGGTAATAGGGGACTGCATCGTGAGAGGAACTGACCGGGGTTTTTGTGGCAGCAGATGGGACTTAAGGATGGTGTGTTGCCTTCCTGGTGCCAGGATTAAGGACATCGCAGACAGAGTACAGGAAATCCTCAAGGGCGAAGGTGAAGAGCCAGAGGTGGTGGTACATGTCGGGACAAATGATGTCGGGAGCAAGGATTTAAGTTCTTGGATCACTGGGGTATATTTTGTGGTAAACATAAATTCTACAAGAGAGGCGGTTTACACCTTAATAGGTTAGGGACCAGCATTCTGGGAGGCAGGTATGCTATTGCAACACAGCTGCGTTTAAACTAAATAGCGGTGGGGGGGGGGGGGACAAGCTGGATGTTTAAGAAGGAAATTGAAGGGAAAGTTAGAACAAGAGAAGTCAAGAAAGACAACTATATCAACGAGGCAGAAAACTCAGAAAGGGATCATACTGTAAGGTTGAGTGAATTAGGAGGTGATGGGAAGGGTGAGGGCAGTAACAAATTAAAAATACTATACATGAATGCACGAAACATTAGAAATAAGATGGATGAGCTTGAGGCTCTTTTGGAAATTGGCAGTTACGATATTGTGGGGATAACTGAGACGTGGCTTCAAGTGGACAGGGCCTGGGAAATGAATATTCAAGGCTACACATGCTATCGTAAGGACAGACTGACGGGCAGAGGGGGTGGGGTGGCCTTGTTGGTAAGGGACGATATTCAGTCCCTTGCGTGGGGGGCCTAGAATCAGGGAATGTACAGTCAGTATGGATAGAGCTGAGAAATTCTAAGGGTAGAAAGAGCCTCTTGGGAGTTACCTACGGGCCCCCAAACAGTAGTCTGGATGTCGGATGTAAGTTAAATCAGGAGCTGAAATTGGCCTGTCACAAAGATGTCACTACATTTGTTATGGGGGATTTCAACTTGCAGGTCGACTGGGAGAATCAGGATGGTATTCAACCTCAAGAAAGAGACTTTGTGGAGTGCCTCAGAGATGGATTCTTAGAGCAGCTGGTGCTGGAGCCGACCAGGGAGAAGGCAATTCTGGATCTGGTATTGATCTGGAATTGATCAGGGACCTCGAAGTGAAGGAGCCATTAGGAGGTAGTGACCATAATACAATAAGCTTCAATCTGCAATTTGAGAGGGAGAGGGTACAATCGGAAGTGACAAGATTTCTGTTGAATAAAGGGAACTATGGAGCTATGAGGGAGGAGCTGGCCAAGGTTCAATGGTGCAATACCTTAGCAGGGATGACAGTGGAGGAACAATGGTGGATATTTCAGTGTATAATGCAGAAGATGCAGGATCAGTTTGTTCCAAAAAGGAAGAAAGATCCCAGGAGGAGGCATGGGTGGCCGTGGCTGACGAGGGAAGTTAAGTAACATATAAAGTCAAAAGAGAAAAAGTATAACATAGCAAAGATAAGTGGGAAAACGGAGGACTG
>NC_057712.1:873565-892668 GCF_004010195.1 Chiloscyllium plagiosum | reverse complement strand
ATTGGATACTCTGGAGGCAGGAAACATGTTTCCGCTGATGGGTGAGTGTCGAACCAGAGGACACAGCTTAAAAATACGGGGTAGATCATTTAGGACAGAGATGAGGAGAAACTTGTTCACCCAGAGAGTGGTGGCTGTGTGGGATGCTCTGCCCCAGAGGGCAGTGGAGGCCCAGTCTCTGGATTCATTTAAGAAAGAGTTGGATAGAGCTCTCAAAGATAGTGGAATCAAGGGTTATGGAGATAAGGCAGGAACAGGATACTGATTAAGGATGATCAGCCATGATCATAATGAATGGTGGTGTAGGCTTGAAGGGCAGAATGGCCTACTCCTGCACCTATTGTCTATTGTCTATTATCTATTGTCTAAAACAACAACACATTTTTAGGAGTTAAAAACAATGACTGCAGATGCTGGAAACCAGATTCTGGATCAGTGGTGCTGGAAGAGCACAGCAATTCAGGCAGCATCCGAGGACAGGCAAAATCGACGTTTTGGGCAAAAGCCCTTCATCAGGAATAAAGGAGTGCTCTGCAAAATGACATTAAAAATCGAAAACCAACAATTCCCGCAATGTGATTATGTATTATTTTCTGTTAAACTTCCTCTGTTGATTTCATGTGTTTTATCTTTACTATACTTAAGAGCTACAGCTAAGTTGTCCAGGATGCAGGCTTGTTCAAAACCTCCTGCTTCCCACTTTGCCCACTCTCCCGTTCGTGCTCTATTTGCCTTCTGCTTGAAGGAAGCACCATCTCGTCAGTTAATGCTTCTCCAGACCCAAGTAGCTGAAACCTTTTGCTTCAAAATATTGTGGACTAACACAATAATGTATTGCGCCAACTTGTTAGGAGCACCTTTCTTCATATTTAAAGAACTATTGAATATAAAATTAATATATTGTGTTCAGGAAGCGATGAAGGTCTATATAAATAGGCTAATATCATTACTTTCTGCAAAAATGTGGCCTCCTTTATAAAACTGATTTCGCTAACACTTACTCCTTTACAGTTAACCTAGCTTACAGCTTTCTTTTCTCTTATTACCCAAGATCATCAAAGGTATTCAGATATAACCCTTCAGCACTTTGAAAACTGACAGGACTTTTGATCTTTTCATACATATCATCTTTCACAGAACACCTGCAAATAATATTCTTTGTCATCTTGATAATAATAAATGTACAGTAGAATAACAAAGTTACGAAACAATGCTTAGACGGCAACTGAGCTTAAGGTAAATGTCATCAATTATAATTTTTGAGCTAAATCTTACTTTTTCTGGCTAAGTCCAAGTTCAGTTAATTTCTTTCGAGGGGTTTTTGCTGTAAGGCAGAGTGAGCTCTTTCTTCCTACTTTACCAAGCTCTCCATGGGTAGGCAATGGCCTAGTGGCATTATCAGAGACTGAGGTAATAATCCAGGACTGGGGTTCAAGTCCCACCATGGCAAGTGGTGGAATTTGAATCCAATAAAAATCTGGAATTGAAGACCAGATGGCCATAAAACCATTGTTGGGGAAAAACCCATCTGGATTGTTGATAGAGGAAGGGAAATCTGCCAGCTACCTGGTCTGGCCTACATGTGACTCAAGGGCCACAGCAATGTAGTTGATTCTTAACTGCCCTCTGGGAAATTAGGGATGGGCAATAAATACTAGCCGAGCCAGTGATTACCCCAGCCCATAGATGAATAAAAAAAAATTAATTACCATGGCTGTGCCATGACATCTCTCATGTCTGAATTTTCCCAGATGCTCCAGCATCTCTTTATGCATTGTCTTTAAAAGCCTGTTGTGAAACCAGGCAAACACTGTCAATCTGGGGCTGCCCTGCTACCATTCTACCCTGGACAGGAACACCTGCAGCCCTACTCTCTGGGCAGGAACCTAGTGGTCCTGCTAGATGGGGTGGTGCTGACATGGGGCTTCCTCCATACCAAGATCAGAAAAGGGAACCACAACACCAGACCATTCTCTGGTGCATGGGTACCCTGGGTCAGTGCACTTGCAGTGATCTGGAGGAATGCCCAGCACTGTTGAAAGACAATATTCTTCTCCACTCTGCCAGGGTGAGGTAAAACATTTTCTCTCCAAAACGTCACCCTCACATTCTCTCTGTGACTGCACCCACCTCCCACTAAGGTTCATGCCCCACCACTCTCACTATTGCCTACGACATATTCCCCATGTACTCTCACCCACCCCAATGCTCAATACTATACCACCACTAGCCCACTGAGCTGCCAACTCTCTCACTCAGGATACCTCCTCACCTGCACCAACAGTAATATCTGTGCCACCAACATTCATACCTGTCTGTCTCTCTCTCTTTTTCAGTCTGGGAGGAATACAGCCCACACTAGGGCAGAAAGGCTCACGACAGGCGATTCCTCAAGTGGACAGCATCCTGACTCTGACTGCCTCAAGATGGACTTGGATTGGTCACTTTGGCTGTCCTTACTGTGCTGGGAATCCCTGAGTGAAGGGATTCCCCTCCTTGACTTGACTGAGAGCTGCTGACAAATCCGACAGGCTTCCTGGCTTTGTGTCTGAGCTGAACAGCAAGGCAAGGCAGTTGTGGTTTGAGCTCAATATCTCTGGCTAAGGGGTGCAAAGCAACGCAGAGATGTTGTGAGCATCCAAATTGTGGGCGGCACGGTGGCACAGTGGTTAGCACTGCTGCCTCACAGCGCCTGAGACCCGGGTTCAATTCCCGCCTCAGGCGACTGACTGTGTGGAGTTTGCACGTTCTCCCCGTGTCTGCGTGGGTTTCCTCCGGGTGCTCCGGTTTCCTCCCACAGTCACAAAAGATGTGCAGGGTCAGGTGAATTGGCCATGCTAAATTGCCCGTAGTGTTAGGTAAGGGGTAAATGTAGGGGTATGGGTGGGTTTCGCTTCGGCAGGTTGGTGTGGACTTGTTGGGCCGAAGGGCCTGTTTCCACACTGTAATCTAATCTAATCTAAAAATCAGCTCAGAATGAGCGAGTGATCAGAGTGAGAGATAGCTGTGACAGTGAGCAGAGATCCTGGATGGCGAGCCCAGCCCAGCCCCTAAGCACATAGTGTCCTTGCTGCAGCATTAGAATGAGCATTACTGGGGCAGCCCAAAGTTCAGTATTGAAGGGAAAAGTGACCTGTAAGCCAAACAGGGATGTACCATTAGGGTTGTTAAAGGTTTGTATGTCAGATACCAATTTTCTTGGAAGTTGGGTGTGTGTGTGGCTGGTACCTGTGGAGCATGCCCTGAGATGTTAGTGCCCAGTTTCCAACGTGGGAGTTCTTGGGAGTATTGGCAAAATGAATCAGCCAGGTACTCCCTCTGGTTTCCTAGTCCTTCCCTTTGTTGTTCTTGACATCGGGTTTGTTTGGCAAAATGGGAGACAGGGTATTATTGGAACAAGCCAGAGTGTTAATGAGGCACTTGACAAGTAATAATCCCTAGGTAAAAACAATGACTGCAGAAGCTGGAAACCAGATTCTGGATTAGTGGTGCTGGAAGAGCACAGCAGTTCAGGCAGCATCCAAGGAGCAGCGAAATCGACGTTTCGGGCAAAAGCTCTTCATCAATAATCCCTATCAATTGGCATCTCATGGTACAAATCTTATCATACATTTGTGAAAAATAGTGAATATGGAGTGAGATGATCTCCATGTTGAGCTGGGCCTTGCCACCTTAATTACTGGATTCTGCCATGTATTGTACCAGAGACGACATCACTCAGACCCCAACAAGATTGCCTTCCAGATTGCCTTTCTGCTTTTCATAATTTTGTCTACAAATCTCTGTCTTTTGTTTATGTTAATTCTGGTTGTGATGCAAATCAAGTGTATCTCCCCCTCCTCCTGATTTCTTATTTCATATTGCCCATGTATGAAATGCCAAGCTGGAAATAACGTTTCCCTCAGCCACTCAGCAGTGCAATAGATTGCTATGAAGACGCACTGTTCCATCCCACTGATATTGTGCCTCATATGGTCTGAAACAAGGTGGACAGGATGTCAGAAGCAGGGGTGAGGTAGGGGAGATGTTGATTTGATTTGATTTATTGTCACATGTACCTAAGTACAGTGAAAAGCTTTGTTTGAGAGCAGTACAGGCAGATCATAGTAAGCGGGGTCATACAGATCACAGGATGCTTAGACAGAGTGAGGTATACAGGTTACATGGCAGGAGGGGCACAGAGCAAGATCACATTAACAAGATCAACATTATTCGGAGTTAGAGAGTCCATTCATCAATCTAATAACAGCAGGGAGGAGGTTGTTCTTGAACCTGTTGGTGCGTGTGTTCAAGCTTCTGTATCTTCTGCCTGACGGAAAAGGTTGAAGGAGAGCATTACTGGGGTGGGACAGATCTTTGATGATGGTTTGGCAACCAGATGGGTAAATGGAATCCATGGATGGGAGGTTGGCTTCCATGATGGTCTGTGCACACAAGTGGAAGAAACATTGTGGAGACACAAAACAAAGGTTTTACACTGTGATGAAATAATTGTACAAGTGATGCCCTACTCCTTGGCTGGGCACGTGGAACAGCTGCTCAGTCTGCTGTGTGCATAATGCTCCAGGTAATCCTCTCTGAAGGATGTTAGTGCGTTGGAAAGAGACAATGGCCATTTTTAACTCTGGGTGTGGTATTCAAACAACTGGGAGCAAACATAGTTGAAGTTTGCACAACATAAGAAAGTTATCAATGTAATCTTAGTTGATGGGTGGGTCCTATTATAAAGTACACAGTACAAATGGGCAACCCTCAAATGTTTGCCCACTTGCTGCTACTGTGTACACACACATATTAATAATTATAGGGAGGGTATGGGAAAGATCAAATACACCCAAGATCAAATACACTCGGCGGCACGGTGGCACAGTGGTTAGCACTGCTGCCTCACAGCGCCAGAGACCAGGTTTCAATTCCCGCCTCAGGCAACTGTCTGTGTGGAGTTTGCACATTCTTCCTGTGTCTGTGTGGGTTTCCTCCGGTTTCCTCCCACAGTCCAAAGATATGCAGGTTAGGTGAATTGGCCATGCTAAATTGCCCGTAGTGTTAGGTGAAGGGGTAAATGTAGGGGAATGGGTCTGGGTGGGTTGCTTTTCAGAGGGTCGGTGTGGACTTGTTGGGCCGAAGGGCCTGTTTCCACACTGTAAGTAATCTAATCTAATCTGGCCAGTCTGATGGAAAAGAGAGCTTCTACCGGTGCATTCAGGGGATCTCATTAACATCATATGAATCCCTTTCCAACCTCACATCTGGTCACATTGACTGCTTAGAGATAGAAGGAAGGCTGGGGTGGTGGGGTGGGGTGTTGCTGATAGGGAGCAGCAGAATGAACTAGCAATAGAGAGCTGCAAGGACTTTGGGAATGGCCCCTAGAGGACAAACAAAATACATCACGGGTGGAGGGAGGGTGAAGGAGGCAGCAGTAGACATCGTTAAAAATCACACAACATCAGGTTATAGTCCAACAAGTTTAATTGGAAGCACACTAGGTTTCGGAGCACCGCTCCTTCATCAGGTGATAGTGGAGGGCTCGATCGTAACACCTGTGTTAGCCTTCACAGTGGCTCAGTATCCTATTCTAGTTGTGTAATGTCCCCGTGAAGGGCTTTAGGATATTCCAGTGCATTGCTGTATAAATATGATCTGTTTTCCATTAATAAATTCGAATTTCCTTCCACTCTGACCATACCTATACCCATCCCCTCAACATATGCTGAGCAGGAAGTCTATGGAGGCACAACTGTGTTTCATCAGAATAGTTTGGAGTGGACCTCAAATGCTGTGTTTGATTCTCTAACATAAGACATCAGGATTTAGTTTAGATTAGATTCCCTACAGCGTGAAACAAGCCCTTCGGCCCAACAAGTCCACACCGACCCTCCGAAGAGCAACCCACCCAGACCAATTTCTCTCTGGCTAATACACCTAACACTTCAGGCAATTTAGCATGGCCAATTCCCCTGACCTGCACATCTTTGGACTGTGGGAGGAACCCGGAGGAAACCCACGCAGACAATGTGCAAACTCCACACAGACAGTCGCCCGAGGCTGGGATTGAACCCTGGTGCTGTGAGGCAGTAGTGCTAACCACTGAACCACTGTGCCACCCCAAGGACATTAATTGTTCATTTAATGACTCTATCACAGCGCATTGAACTATCTTTCAAAACTGTGCAACGTTTATGCCACTTTACCCAGCTGGGTTGTTTTGGGTCAGTTATCTTCTCCTTGCTTTCCATTCAGCTTACCCTTCAATGGGCTGGACCATCCCATTTCCATAAAGACAGTGGGATTAGCTCCCAACTCTTATTTCAGCTGTTGTAGGATTATCAGACATGAAGAATTACAGACTTTGGAACATCTATTCCGATACGCGCTCTCAGATAGGAAGTGGACTTTAGCATCTTTCCTGAGGACTAATATGGTGGCTGTCTTTCGTTGCGGATGTTGTATAAGAGGAATTTTGAAGGTTTAAATGGTTAATTTTCCTTCTGCATTAGACAATGCTTGGTCTTTGCTGTTATCTGGTTAAAACAGAATAGCAATAAAAACTAATGCTGCAAGTTGATGTTTATAATTAATGCGCAGGGGAAGACATAATTCACTGAATATTGACAATATTGGCAGAGTTGGAAGGAGAGAAGGGAGATTTTGTTAAATTATGAGGAATTTTAAGATCATGTAGAAATAAAATGCAAGCAAATCCATTGGTTTTGCTCAACCTGCCCCCCAATGATTTGTTTTTGATTGGCTAGCATCAATCAGACATGGAAATACAATCGCTGAGAAACACGAGGATCATTTTTTCCATTATGTTCTAAGGCAATTCCAGACTTGTCCCTCCCCTCAACTTTTGCTGAATACTCACCACTTTGCAGCACAAACTGGAGAAAACAGCAATATACCAGAGGCAATATACCAGAGGCAATGTATCAGAGGCAATGTATCAGAGGCAATGTATCAGAGGCAATGTATCAGAGGCAATGCAGAAATTCACTCTTATCCCTTTCACCCACTCTGAGTATGACAGTGATTGTATAATACAGGGAATTGTTTCTATCTGTTCTTTTCTTCAAGGTGTCAGCCAAGAATACCTGATTGGACCAGGCTGCTGACCTCATTTCGATTCTGGATTAGTGGTGCTGGAAGAGCACAGCAATTCAGGCAGCATCCAACGAGCAGCGAAATCGACGTTTCGGGCAAAAGCCTTCATCAGGAATAAAGGCAGTGAGCCTGAAGCGTGGAGAGATAAGCTAGAGGAGGGTGGGGGTGGGGAGAAAGTAGCATAGAGTACATTGGGTGAGTGGGGGAGGAGATGAAGGTGATAGGTCAGGGAGGAGAGGGTGGAGTGGATAGGTGGAAAAGGAGCTAGGCAGGTCGGACAAGTCTTGAAGAGCTTCAGGGCAGAGGAAATGACCTGGGAGTTGCAGTGGGAGAGGGACTCCCTGAGATTCTTGTAGAGAGAGGAGGAAAACTTCTTCAAGGCAGGCATCCTTGCAAGAGGATTCGCAGTAGGGTTCGATCACTACACAATGCAGAATGACAATTTGGAATTGTTTGTCCACATGAGAGTTTTATATGTTGAATAAATAAATTGTGACTTAGAGGCCTGATAGATCTTAGAGGGTATAATAGCTTAGAAAGTATAATGTGGTGATTATTACTGAGATATGGTATAAAATAGTCATGCTACAGAATTAAATTTTCCACCTGATTAAGGGTCAAGAAAGGATAGAGGAACTGGGAACAAAAATGTGGTAGTCCTTTGCTTTTAGATTAGACTCCCTACAGTATTGAAATAGGCCTTCGGCCCAACAAGTCCACACTAACCCTCCGAAGAGTAGCCCACCCAAACACATTCCCCTGCCCTATATATACCCCTGACTAATGCACCTAACACTATTGGCAATTTAGCAAGGCCAATCCACCTAACCTGCATATCTTTGGATTGTGGGAGGAAACCCAAGCAGACACAGGGAGAAGGTGCAAACTCCACACAGACAGTTGCCTGAGGCAGGAATTGAACCCAGGTCCCCGGCGCTGTGAGGCAGCATGGCTAACCACTGAGCCACCATGCACATTGCTGATGACCAAAATCTTAGCCCTGGAGAAGCTGAGGGTCAGCTGATGTCTTGAACCACTGCAGTGGGGTATGGCGGCACCCCCACTATGGTTAGGAAGACAGTTCCAGGGTTTCGACTCAGTTACATTAAAGGAATATTCATATAGTTCCAAGTCATAGGCATTCAGTATTAAAAAAAATGCATGCAGGTAAGGAGAGACAATCCGCAGGGTCAAAATGGCTAGAATTGAGTAATACGAGAAATAAATCTGTAATTGAACTTGCCTTTTGACCTGACAGCAAAAACAAAGCAACAAAATACATTAATTGAAATATTAGAGGTGTTTATAGTGAGAGCAAAGTGGTTTTAATGGGAGACTTGCTTTTTCACGTGTTGGACTCAGAAAGGTACTGAATTTTTTCCATGCATTTCCGATATTTTTTTAACTGGTATGTTCCACCTTCAACAGGAGGACAGGGCATACCAGATCCAGCCTAATGAGTCAGCCTTAATTTCATAGAAATTGAATCTTTATCCAATGGTGATCACAGTGTAATAAAATTCAATGTTAGGCAGGAAAGCTGACTCAGATTCTCAATTTTGATGCAGCTGCTTTCACAGAGAATGATGACAGTAAACTGATCCAGACAGTTTTTGTATCCAAGTCCAGATGAAGAGTGAGAGGTATTCATGAAAGAATTTAGTTTTACAAAGAACAAATATATTCCCCTAAAGAGAAAGAGGCCTACTTAACAAATAAAAGAACCAAAGAGTGTGAAGTTGTATCAAACTAGAAAGAGGATATATCAGGACAAAAAACAGTGAGTGCCAAGGAACCACAAGAGCTGTAAAGAACAACAGAGATACAGCTGCAAAAAAGCAAACCAAAAACAAAGTTGTGAAAGAGATCAAGATTATAATGGTTTTGCAATTGTATTAGAATAAAAAAGGCAATCAAAGATAATGCAGATTCTTCAAAATCAGGCAGAGGTAATGTTGCAAATGAAAGTTAAAAAAAATGGCAGGCTTGAAGTAATTAATTTCTTGACAGTCTTCACTGTAAAAGAGGTTAATATACCTTGACATGCCAGGGATAATAATAGTGAATCACTTAAGACAGCCTAATCAAGAAAGCAATATTACAAAATACAATGCCACTAATCCTCAGGATTTGATGGTTTCATCTGCACGATTTTATTGGAAGTAAGTGAGCAAATTGCAGATATTTTAACCATCATCATCCAAAGCTTAATTCCTCGAAATCTATAGAATTGAGGCTTTTAATATTTTTAAAGGAAATTAAAACATAGGTGAAGACTTTTTATGCTGCTAAGAGCCTGAGTTATTGATATCCCTCCAGATTAAAAGTTTTCTCCTATCTTTCTCTTTTTAAAATCTGACCGTCCACCATCTTTTCAAATATCTTCCTACGTATGACTCAGTGTCAAATCTTTTTTGAATATTAATTCTATAAAGTGTCTTGGGATGTTTTACAGACCAGTATAACTGCATGCTCTTGTAATTTTAGTTGGGATATTTCCTGGTAACAGGCAGCATACAGAGGAGGAAGGTTTTTAACCCATGGGTTATAATTAAAATGGCTGTGCAAACACTCGGCATCCTGTTCCTACATGTTCCTCAATCACCTCCTGCTGTAATATAAACTATGTCCTTTTTGTTGCATAGTCAATGAGCCAGTCTAACACAGACCTCAATGCTATATGCTAATTGGGGTTCCTCAAACCCTTTAGGGCGCTGATACTATTTTAACAATTCATTGAGAGTAGCACAGAGGGAGGAAAAGAGAAGCTGGTTCTCTCAGCCACACAAAGGTGTTTGAGATGCTTTTGAGTCAAGCCTCCCCTCAATTCCAACCATGAAATAGTCCTCACTGTCTCTCCCCGTGACTTACCAGACCTTGAACAGTGTTCTCCAGTCTGCTCAGAGCCAGCCACTGGGACTGGAATGAACTACAAGAATTAAAATAATATGATGCTTGATAAATCCAAAGGACTGTGGGTTCTAGAAATCAGAAACAAAAGCAGAAATTCAGAAACTCTATTCTGAAGGAGGTCACTGAAGCCACAATGTTAAATCTGCTTTCTCTCCAGAGATGGTGCCAGGCTTGCTGAGTTTCTCCAGCAATTTCTGATTTTGATGTTCATTAGGACTGCATAAAAACTCACCTCTGACCTAATTGTGATGGCAATAAAGTGAGCCTGTTCCCTTTTACTGTTCCTAATGGAAAATGGGGAGCTGCTTATAATGACAAGGGAGGGAGGCCAGGGAGGGACTGCTGAACCACTCATTCCACACCTAAACTAAATCGTCAGTCAGAAATCCACCAAATAAAACCACAGTGAGTTTACGCTGCAGGCAGGATTAACAAGATGGTAGTTAGACTTCTGCTCATCAGTGGGAGGATGCTCTGCCCTTCACAGCTGCTAGCAATGTAGTTAGCTGGCAGCTCTTGCAATCCTGGAAGAGCCATGGGACAGGTGACAGGTCCTGAGGAAGGTATAGATCCTGTACGAAGCTAGGTTGGGGGAAGTGGTCAGGCAGGGATAGGGCATCTCACTAAGGGAAATGGTGGGGTGGGTTTTGTAATGCAGGTGGGAAGGAAGTGGTGTACTATCTCTTTGGAGGAGGTACCCCATCCCTGAATGAACAAAGGGCATACCTCAGAGACAATATCCTCCCCTTCTGTCTTAACACTTTAAAAACAAGTGCTCACCCACTCTCACTCACCTGTCCATGCTGACTGTATTATGGCGTGGGCAGTTTAATACTGGGATTAATATGAGCTATTAACAAGCCATGCCGTGTTTATACATGCCTACCACACCCCCTGCTGAAAACACACTGTGGGGGCATATAGTACCAAGCCTGTGGACCATCACCAGGGTCTCTCACAAGTAACTTACCTACAATCAAGACCAATAGCAGAGAGTACACTAATAGAGGTGGTGTGAAGGACAACCTTCAGGGCAATGTTTTCCTGCATTACCAGCAGAATACATCTAATCTAAAACTGTACACAAAATTCATCTTTCATATATTTCAGTTTTTGAAAGCGTTAATAGACTGGTGACTGTGAAGAGATGCGTTAGTGTGTGGGAGTATGTCCGGAGGTGGGAAGAGATAATGTAACATAGCTCTTACCACAAATCAGTTGTCAGCTGAACACAGAAACGCAGAGTGTAATAAAGCTGCCTTTATTTGTGACTATGCTACCATTACGGCACTCAGTGAAATGTGATACCTTTGTTCAATTCTGAATAAGAGGAACATGTGATGCATTTGTAATTCAGACAGCAAACAATAGATTTATAGGACCCATATAGCCCACTGCTATGACACCATCCCACTGCAGTAATCATAAACCATCAGACAGCTCAAGGTAAAATGGATGGCAAAGGGATATCTCCAGGACCACATTTTGTCTCCACTAAAATAGTTAGTTGCAAGTTCTGAAACATTGCGTGGAACTTTCCCTTTCACAAAGCAACTTGGAGGCAGGAAGGACATATCATTAGTCAGATGGTGGTGTACCTGAACTCCACCACTTTCCTATCTCCACCAGAATGAGATGGCAAGGTTTGTGGTCTTCCTGGCAACTGAAGCCTTCAAGTGAGCAATTAATGATCACTTATAGGCCTAACCCCGACCCTCCTGCAAATAATCCAGAGGGTCAATGTTAATATGATCAATCAGGAGCACACAAGTATCTGGAAACACAAAGTGCAGGAGAAACTCAGCAGGTCTGGTAGCATCTGTGGAGAAAGAAACTGAATTACCGTTTCATGTTGGACGTGACTATTCATCAGAAGTTAACCAGTTCTGAAGGAGTTATCCTGGCCTCAAAATCCTCACCGTTTCTCTCCCCACAGATGCTGCCAGACTTTCTCCTGCACTTTCAAATTTTTGTTTCAAATTTCCAGAATCTGCAGTATCTTGTTTTTATTTACTTGCAATGGTTGGTTTGGTGCCAAGTTATTTGTTAGATGGATACATATTTGTTAAAATGAATGATGGAAGGCGATAGATTAGATTGCAATTCAAGAGGAGTGTCCCCTGTTAAAATAGGGACAGCAGAGTAATTCACGATACCCCTCATCCCCAGTGCAGCTCATCACCAGTCTTGGCCAGCGATGTCTATCTCATATGCTGCAGACAAGGATGCCCTGAGGCATGGTACATTGGCGAGCATGTCGAGCCCAAGCAGACGCTATGACAACGGATTAATGGACACTGCACAACAATCGCCAGACAGGGATGTTCCCTCCCAGTCGGGGAACACTTCAGCGATCTGGAACATTCAGCCTCGGACCTCCAAGGTGGACTTCAGGATAGGCAACAACGCAAAGTGGCCGAGCACAGCCTGATAGTCAAGTTCGGTACCCATAGGGATGGCCTCAACTGGGACCTTGGGTTCATGTCACACTATATATATACACACACACACTCTCTCTCTCTGACAGGCTATACTCCATCATATCCACACACACACTTTACCAAGCTTTCACACATGCAAGCATACATCCCTCACATGCACTCACACTCTCATACTTAAATGCACGCACTCATGCACTTCTCTAGAAGGAAGGAATTCTGCCATCAGTCTGGCCCACATATGTGGCAGTGTGGTTGACTCTTAACTGTCTTTTGGGCAAATAGGCATGTGTAATAAATGCTGTCCTAGCCAGTAACGCTCACATGTCAAACGAGTAAAGAAATATCCTTTTTAATCCCATAGACATTTATTCTAGAAACAGATCATTACATAGTACTTTAACAAACACTTTTATAAAGACCAAAACACTGTACCACCCTCATCTCTTTGTTAATTCATCAATCCCAATCAAATTAGTTGAATGCAAATTTTCTTTAAAAAGTCCACACTATCATAATTTATTACGCTATACTTTTCCAACACCAATTAACACTGACTCAGAATATTATCAACAAAGTTTTCACCACTGACATCAGACTAACCAACCCAATAATTGACCGGTTTAACCATTCCCTGTTGCAGGAAGGGCGTTATATAATATTTGCAACTGTTAAATCCATGTTGTGACACCTGCATTACATATGTTGTTTTGTCCCTCAATACTAAACTCCTTTTTGCAAAATAAAATGAGCATTTGTGGTACATAAACTGTGCAACTGATGTTACTATCAAATCTTTCCCTTTAAGGTTACACCTACAAGTCCAAACACAAAAATCTCTGCAGCCATCAGGCAAATACAAGGTACGTGATTGATCCCTCTGTAAACACTTAAAAATTAACCTAGAGTTTAACAAATTTCTCTTATCCAGGAAAATCTGAGGTCCATTTTATTTCATTAACGATTTTTCAGAAACCAAATGAAAACACAGAACTGAGGAAATATTTTCTTTAGATTATTTCTGTGTACCCCTCCCCACTTTAGTTCTTGCTGTTTTTTAATCCTTTCTTTACCATGCTAATACTTTCCATTACTATTCTCAGCTAGTGTTGTTATCTAAATCACAAAACACAGAATGGTGAGAATGGGCACTTCTTTGAAGGATTGCCTAATGCTAAATAATTTAGACAGGAACATGGGAAAATAAAATATTAGCTGCAAAGACATCCATGCCTTGTCTGTAGTGGTCAGTATTTTAGGAGCCACTTCATAAAACCGGTTTCATTGGTCCTGACATATCAGAGAGGATCAGTCAGTCCTGCTGCATTACAGAAAAATGTCCGTGCATGGCATCTGTCGGTTGTGTGCTGCAGGGTCCCAATGATCATACTTCCACAGCATTAAGCATTTAGACTTCTCTACATTTGAAACCCACAAAGGGGAATATTGTAAAACCAATTTGTGATGCAAACATACATTAATCGAGATTTTGTTGGGGCACCACCATGATCAACTTTAAAGTTTTCACTGGATAACAGCATGGAAGGTGACACCCAAGTAGGAATTACATTCCTCATTTCCAATCATGTATGGGCAGGAAAGATGTTCCCTTGATCGCTGTTGAGAAACATCATTATTTACTCACATTGCATTATCCAAGAAGCATCAACGTTGCATTCACCATGTAGTGGTCCATGATGCCACGTCGTTTGAAGCAAAATAAAAACTGGATAGAGATGGTTACAGGCAGCAAGGTTAATCTCAGCATTCATGACTGCTGACCTTCCTGAGAAACCCTCTAACAATTGAGAAGAACTTCGATGGGGAAAAGTGTACATTAGCGACTTGTGATGTACAAAGGTGAAGCTGTTGGGAAGTCAGAAAAGCTACTGAAGGTGCAAGAAAATAAAAATTACTTCATATCGATCAGAGCAGCCAGATAGAGCAAGTCTAGGTTCTGTTTTACCATAGGTTCCACCCCCTACCCAGCCAAGAAATGCAGCCACTTCCATTCCCAGACTGACCATAAAATATTCTTGCACTGATAAACCAATTAGACTTCAGGGTGTATTTGGTCATTTATTTGGTCGCAGTTAATAAAGGGCTAGTAACAGAGAGAACAGAGGAAGACCAGAGAAAGGACAGAGGAAGAATTTCAGTCAACAGAAAAGAGGAGGACGCTGGCCCTCAGTCAGTCAGAGTCACAAAATGCATCTCCTTCTTTTATTAAGTTTTATTTCTTTTGTACTCGTTATGATAAACATCTTTAATCCGGTGAAACATGTAAAAACATATTTGTACATGGAAAGGGTTTTGTAACTAATTATGACTAGTAGACTTTCGATTGACTCTCTTTCAAAACTCAGTGTATAACTGCAATTGATGTCTTAAAATTAAAGTTAAGTTGAATGCCAAAAACTTACAACTGGACCAAATATGAATTATTCAAATGTCTTACTTCAAATTAAGTGAACATTCAGAATATAAACACCAAGCTGCATATTTCCATGTTGAATGATTGCTGTAATAGGTTGAAACTTTATTGCTGGAACAGCACAGCAGGTCAGGAAGGGCCTGTGCCCGAAACGTCGAATCTCCTGTTCCCTGACCTGCTGTGCTGTTCCAGCAATAAAGTTTCAACTTTGATCTCCAGCATCTGCAGACCTCACTTTCTCCTCGATGATTTCTGTAATAAGCAAGTGATCTACCCACTCAATCCACCACCCAAGCACTGAAAGTGAAAATGATCCCAAAAACTCTTAGTTGCTATCATGCTCGGTATCTCTGAGCTAACTGAATGCCTCTCAGCTCATTTGCCTTACCTATAATAATCCTTGCATTGAAATAAATACAGTTCAGCCCATTAGTACCATCATGTTCATTTACCTGTCTCTGCCTGTCCCTTCTTTCTGATATACTGATCCTAACATCTACCTTCCTCTCAAACCCTCCACTTGCTGACCTGCTGTTCTGGTTCCCAGCCCCCTGCCACTCTAGTTTAAACCTTCCTAAGCAGCACTAGTGAACCTCCCTGTGAGGATATTGGTTCCCCTCCAGTTTAGGTGCAACCCATCCCTCTTGTACAGGTCCCCTCTGCCCCAGAAGAGGTCCCAATGATCCAAGAACCTGAAACTGTGCCCCCCACACCAGCTCCTTAGCCTCACATTCATCTCTCCCATCTTTCTACTCCTTCCCTCACCGGCACATGACACTGGTAGTAACCCAGAGATTACTACCCTCGAGGTCCTACTTTTCAGCCTCTTTCTCAATTCCCTGTACCCACTCCTCAGGACCTCATCCCTCTGTCTATCTGTGTTATTGGTACCAATGTGCACTACGACCTCTGGCTGCTTACCCTCCCCCATAAATACACACAACTGTTCAGATGTCCTTGGCCCTGGCAACCAGGGAGGGCAACACACCACCCTGGAGTCTTGAACAGCGGTACAGAAATGTCTGTTCATGCCCTTATCTCGAGAGTCTCCAACCACTATCACTCACTTGGATCTTGTCCAACCCCACTCTATAGCAGAACCAGTTGTGGTGCCACAGGCCTGGCTGCTGCTGTTAAGCTCCCCTGAGAGGCTATCCCCCACAACAGTATCCAAAAGGGTATACCTGTTAGAGAGGGAAATAGCCACAGGAGCCTCCTGCATTACGTGCCTGCCTCTCTGAGCACTCACCCATCTACCTGACTGAAGCTGTAATATAACCACCTCCCTGTAACTAGTGTCTGTCACAAGCTCTGTCCCCTGTATGCACCTCAGTGTGTCCAACTGCTGCTCCACCTGAACCACGAGGTCTGTGAGGAGCTGCAGCCCATTACTCTTCCTGCAGACACAGTCACCAGGGACACGAGACTGCTCCCTGATCTCCCACATCTGGCAGAAAGAGCACACCGATGCCCTAAATGCCACCTCTGCCTCTTTACACAGAGAAAGATAAAAGAATCTCACCTTGCCTTTACCTTGCTTGATACACATTTGCATTAAAAATACATAACAGTAATTTTTTTCTTTTTTTCCCTGTGGAGCTTTTTTCTGACCTCAAGGCATGACTGCATTCATTAACCTACTTTGAATATTCCCTTGTCAGTTTCAGAGTAAGCAAATGGTGTCAGCCTTGTTCAGTGACCTGCAACACAGCATCCTTCCAACAGCCTATTCCATTATGGAATGGAAACATGATCAGTTAATAAGAAATACTATTATGCTTGAATACTTTGCTTTGAGTACTGAAATATAAGCCGGAGTTAGTTTCTAAGCCCAATGACATGCTGTGCTGAACATGCATGCTTGAAGCTGAAATACCTATGGTTAATGACTTATCTCTCCATTAATCTTGATTTAGCACTTTAATGTCAGGCTAGTTGCAAATCCAAGTCGGCTGTCATCACTAAAATAATTTTAAAATATACTTTTACTTCCGTACAGTTGAATTGGACATTATTTTGCTTTCTTTTTAAAAGCTATTAGTCACGTTAACCCAGAAACAATACTGAAAAAAAGGTCTATTTAAAATGCCTGTAATTGTTTTTTTGCATCTTTGAAAATAACTTTTAAGAGTTTACAATAATTGTCAAGGGACCAATTCAAATTATCTTGGATAACAAGAAATAGCGGTCAATGTGATCTGACAACCCCAAACCTGGAAGCAGTACCGACAGGACAGAAATTAAGACAAAATATTGTATGACCGAGACACAAAGTGGAATTGAAAGCAGAAAGCATTCAGCAAGCAGACACAAACAAACCCATAGGAGGACACAACTGTAAAATCCTGGTGTGTTTAGGAGCAAGCCAAGCTTTCTGCAAAATAGTCAATTTTCATTTTGGCATTAGGAAGGAAAATAGAATTTTAGAAGCGCTTGGAGAAGTGATGCACAATTGAGTAAAGAGGAACTAAATCCTAAAAGCTGTGTGAAAAACATTGGCCTGCAAGGAAGCCAAGGGTTTATATCAGGGACCTGAGGGTGAACTGAAAACTGTCGGAGCCAAGGGTTTATATCAGGGACCTGAGGGTGAACTGGAAACTGTCGGTTAGTTGGTTGAAAAGGAAACTAACCCTCACCTTATGCCAATGGGACTGATGTGAAAAGAGTGAGATCTCCCAAAGAGATCAGAACAATGGCAATGATGAATTCCATCAGTATGTGTTTCCTTTTCACTCAAAATTATTTTCTTAAGTATCTTTGAAGCAGTTTATTCAAAGAGATCTATTCAACTCAATAACATGATAAGCAACCTTGTCTCATCATCTCATCATACGTAAATCAAACTTACTGCATATTTCATGTGTTCTGTTAGAGACAGAATCTGGCCAATACATTAGTCAGGCTTTACTGCCATGAACCTCTATACAAGATAACAACACAATGAAACTGATGGCAGTAAAGGGCAATATGATCTGCTTTGGAATTGATTTAGCCATGGCCACAATAATGAGCAGTTTAAGGTTTTTATGTCCATAAATATGTTCAGATTTAGCAATACGTCTACAAGTCTTTACTCTGAAGTGCTGACAGATGTGCCTGTTAATTACAACTGTTCTCTCATGCATAAAGCTAATTATAGATTCGGAATAACAGTTACAAAAATACAGTACCTACACTTAATTAGAAAAATACCCAACCCATATTCACATCTTTACAGTGATTCACCAATGATGTGTACAATTAGTTTCCACTGTAGTATTCTTTAAAAATTTAATTTCAGAGATTAAACCAATAGAATTTTTGGTTTATCCAGGGTGTCAGTGTTGAACACATAGACTTCAAGCCTGAGATCAGTGATCTCTAAACAAGTTACCTTTTTTTTCCTGTATCACACTATATCACACTTTAATTTCAAGTCTGGCTTATCTCTGGCAGCAGGAAAAGCACAATTTCACACAATTTCAGTTCTCAGAACATAATGACAACATTTTTTTGCTGTAACACTTTACAAATATTTTAATTTATAGTTCAACCAAGACAACAACTTCTACATTTACATAAACCATTATTAGCGAGAAACCCCCATAGCTGCTTGTTTGCTATTGGAAGCAGTTGGCCCTAGACAAGGCAGTTCTTTCAAGGAGCATGACCAAGGCCAGCAGATGCACAGGAGGCCAGAGTATGGGCAACAAGGAATTAGAACATAGAACATAGAACAATACAGCACAGAACAGGCCCTTCGGCCCACGATGTTGTGCCGAACTTCTAACCTAGATTAAGTACCCATCCATGTACCTATCCAAATGCCGCTTAAAGGTCGCCAATGATTCCGACTCTACCACTCCCACGGGCAGCGCATTCCATGCCCCCACCACTCTCTGGGTAAAGAACCCACCCCTGACATCTCCCCTATACCTTCCACCCTTCACCTTAAATTTATGTCCCCTTGTAACACTCTGTTGTACCCAGGGAAAAAGTTTCTGACTGTCTACTCTATCTATTCCTCTGATCATCTTATAAACCTCTATCAAGTCACCCCTCATCCTTCGCCGTTCCAACGAGAAAAGGCCGAGAACTCTCAACCTATCCTCGTACGACCTATTCTCCATTCCAGGCAACATCCTGGTAAATCTTCTCTGCACCCTCTCCAAAGCTTCCACATCTTTCCTAAAGTGAGGCGACCAGAACTACACACAGTACTCCAAATGTGGCCT
>NC_057712.1:853511-871364 GCF_004010195.1 Chiloscyllium plagiosum | reverse complement strand
GCACCTTTCCACAATCTGTTTCCCCATCTGTTTCTCCACATCTCTGCTGCTATTGGGGGGCCTATAGTAAACACCCAACAAGGTGACTGCACCTTTCCTATTTCTGACTTCAGCCCATACTACCTCCAGAGGCAGATCCCCCTCAAACTTCCTTTCTGCATTTCTAATTAGCAATGCCACCCCTCCTCCTTTTTTCCCACCCTCCCTAATCTTACTGAAACATCTGTAACCAGGAACCTCCAACAACCATTCCTGTCTATCCACGTTTCCGTGATGGCCACAACATCGTAGTCCCAGGTACCGCTCCACGCCTTAAGTTCACCCACCTTGTTTCTGATACTCCTTGCGTTGAAGTATACGCACTTGAGCCCGTCTCTGTGTCCGCAAGTAGTCCCTGTCAGTGCTACCTTCTCCACAGCCTCCCTACAGTCTTGGGCATCCTGACACACAGCTAGCTTACTTGCTGGACTACAAGTCCGGATCCCATCCCCCTGCCAAATTAGTTTAAACCCCCCCGAAGAGTGCTAGCAAACCTACCCCCCAGGATATTGGTGCCCTTCTGGTTCAGGTGCAACCCGTCTTGTTTGTACAGGTCCCACCTTCCCCAGAATGCAGTCCAATTGTCCAAATATCTGAAGCTCTCCCTCCTACACCAGCCTTGCAGCCACGTGTTCAACTGCACTCTCTCCCTATTCTTTGCCTCACTGTCACTGTCAGCCAAAAGCTAAACTTTTGGCTGACATTGGTTTCAATGATAAGAAGGCATGAAAGGATTTAAAACAAGGAAAATAATTTTAAATTTGAGGCATTAGTAAACAAGATGGCAACGTAGGTCCAAAAGGAGCTATGGGTGAGCAGGGTTTGATGAGATAGATACTTAGAGCTTTGCATGGGCTTAAATGCCAAAACTGAAGAGTGTGGTGTTGGAAAAGCACAGCAGGTCAGGCAGCATCCGAGGAGCAGGACAATCAACGTTCCAAGCATAAGCTTTTTATCAGGAATCCAACATCCGCAGTCATCACTTTCTCCTAGTTGATTATAATCTTACTGTGAAGCCTCTTTCAAGGATGCCTACCTTGAAGAACAGCTTATGCTTGAAACATCGATTCTCCTGCTCCTTGGAAGCTGCCTGACCGGCTGTGCTTTTCCAGCACTACTCTTCGATTCTGATCTCCAGCATCTGCAGTCCTCACTTTCTCCTAGTTGAAATGCCAAAATGCCAAATCCAGAAATGTGTAGTTGGCAGGTCATGAAAGAATAAGAATAATGGAATTAGTGAGTGTGAAAAGCAAAGATGAAGGGTTTAGCATCTCACTGTCAGAAATAGTGTGGGGTTGGGTAATAGTAAGCTATTATGGGCGGCACGGTGGCACAGTGGTTAGCACTGCTGCCTCACAGCACCAGAGACCTGGGTTCAATTCCCGCCTCAGGCGACTGACTGTGTGGAGTTTGCACGTTCTCCCCATGTCTGCATGAGTTTCCTCCGGGTGCTCCGGTTTCCTCCCAGAGTCCAAAGATGTGCAGGTCAGGTGAATTGGCCATGCTAAATTGCCCGTAGTGTTAGGTAAGGGGTAAATGTAGGGGTATGGGTGGGTTGCGCTTCGGCGGGTCGGTGTGGACTTGTTGGGCCGAAGGTACTGTTTCCACACTGTAATGTAATGTAATGTAATGTAAAAAAGCTGCCTTGGTAGTGGACAGGCAAAATGATTCAAGCCCAGCCGAGATCTAAGAGTGCATTGAGGTGGTCCAAAAATTGTTTCACCTTGAGAGAGTTATGCAAAAGGGAAGAGAACTTGTAGTAAGGGTACAGACTTTAAAATAATGATGTATTTTTAGGGATATCTATAGAAATGCACCTTCTTTCTTATCCCAATCTTAAACTCAAGCTCACAATCTGATTTCCCAAACTTTCCAGTTTATTGAGCACAGTTAGATGTTGAACTAAAATATAACTCATGTATAAGGTTTAATTTGAAACATCAAGAATGTAAACGTAGTCAATGGGTTATAATATGAATGAGAAATTAAAATTCATTTCATACTGCAGCACTCCCATAGGGAAGCGAAACTCACAGGAATTGTATCTTGAAAAATTGAGATGCACAGCCTATGATGTTCCAGATGGAATAAAAGCATTGAACTGGAAAACATGCTTATATTTAGCCCACTTTTGTGAGCATCTTATTGAAGCATAACACAATCAAAAATGTTTTACAGAAAGGAGAGGAGCCAATCTGGGCTTTCACAAATCACAGTTCCTTGTGGAATCAGAGTTTGAAATTTAGGACACAACATATAAAACAGATGAGAAACATTAAAAATCTGGCTATCCATAATTTATTGCATACTGGTGCAATTCCAACTGGAAGTGCTGCATTGCTCAGTCATCCTGCATACCTCCAACTTTCTTTCCTCTCTCTCTTGAAAGTTGGTGACTTCAGATGGTTTAGGTTCCATAATCTGTGAAGCCAGGCTTTACATAAGAGTCTGGATTGCAAATCCCAATAAGAGACATCCACTGGCTGTATTACATAGAGCCTCATCCAAGGCTTTTGTTATGTGACATCCACAACAATAAAACTGATTCAATATCAGGGCAAGTATCTATTTGGACAATAAAATCAGAAATCACTGGAAAAGTTCAGCAGGTTTGGTGGATCTGTGGACAGAAAGCATAGTTAGCATTTCGAGTCCAGTGACCCTTCTTCAGAACCGGCCTGTACAGACATTCTTGCATGAGTAAGTTAATTTCAATCTGTGAAGGGAAAGTGTTTTACTTTTTAAAAGTAACTAATTCAGTGGATTCCTATTCTAACAACATCTTGAGGGTCTACCTCACCAGCAGCTTACAAATAGAATTTAATGAATATCCAAATCAAGAATGGTTCAGGCCTGCAGAACAGCTGAAAAACTGGTCATTTTGAGAAGAAGTCAAAGACTACCATCAATGTCTTAGCATCGACCATAACACCACACAACCCTGCCCCAGCAACCTCTGCAAGACAAACCAGATCATCGTCATGGACACTATCATCACACGTGGGAACACCACCCACCACGTCCACAGCAGATACTTATGTGGCTCAGCCAATGTTATCTATCTCATACACTGCAGGAAAGGATGCCCTGCGACATGGTATAATGACGAGACTATGCTGATGCTACGACACCACGCAGCAATCATCAGACAGGAATGTTCCCTCCCAGCAAAGTTCCCTACCCATGAGGATGGCCTCAACCGTGATCTTGGGTTCATGTCGCGCTACGTGTAACTCCACCATACTGTTCCGTATCTGTAAAATCTTTCTCACTGTCCTGTTTCGGCACCATCTTCTTTTATGTTCTCTCCACCTTAATTAGTTTGTACACTGTTGAATTACTTGTTACTTTGGTTAGAACCTTGTCATACTTATCATGTTGTCATAGTCATTTGGTTTGTCTCTAGCACCATCTTATTTTTGATTTTTTGTAATTATCTCTCTGCTTTAATTAATCAGATCATAGTTCATCCCTGCATAGCTATACTCTTTACTCACATCAGCTGACACTTTTGATGACCTGCAGAGACTTGTTATTCATAGAGTCATAAAGTCATAGAGATGTACAGCATGGAAACAGGCCCTTCGGTCCAACCCGTCCATGCTGACCAGATATCCCAACCCAATATAGTCCCACCTGCCAGCACCCGGCCCATATCCCTCCAAACCCTTTCTATTCATGGACCCATCCAAATGCCCTTAAATGTTGCAATTGTACCAGCCTCCACCACATCCTCTGGCAGCTCATTCCATACATGTACCACCCTCTGCGTGAAAAAGTTGCCCCTTCGGTCTCTTTTATATCTTTCCCCTCTCACCCTAAACCCATGCCCTCTAGTTCTGGACTCCCCAACCCCAGGGAAAAGACTTTGCCTATTTATCCTATCCATGCCGCTCATAATTTTGTAAACCTCTATAAGGTCACCCCTCAGCCTCCGGCGCTCCAGGGAAAACAGCCCCAGCCTGTTCAGCCTCTCCCTGTAGCTCAGATCCTCCAACCCTGGCAACATCCTTGTAAATCTTTTCTGAACCCTTTCAAGTTTCACAACATCTTTCCGATAGGAAGGAGACCAGAATTGCACACAATATTCCAACAGTGGCCTAACCAATGTCCTGTACAGCCACAACATGACCTCCCAACTCCTGTACTCAATACTCTGGCCAATAAAGGAAAGCATACCAAACGCCTTCTTCACTATCCTATCTACCTGCAACTCCACTTTCAAGGAGCTATGAACCTGTGCTCCAAGGTCTCTTTGTTCAGCAACTCCCCAGGACCTTACCGCCTATCATCACTCCACTCACACCATTTATACTATCTTTTAACATTCTTAATTACCTAGAATTATCTTGCAGTGATCCCTCTCTCTATAAATTATCTGCCTGTGTGTTTCTCTCCACTCCACCTGATGAAGGGGCAGTCCTCTTGTGATTTCAAATAAACCTGTTGGACCATAACCAGGTGTCATGTGACTTCTGACTGGCACCCCTACATCATGACTATTTATGAAACATAACAAGTGGCAGCAATTAGATATGTGCATGTTTAAAATACAGCATGGCTGATATGTAATTCTGAAATCTATTTACCTCAGGGCTTTCTTTATAAAATGTTTTAATGCTTTTGTACTAACGATTGGATCAACTTAATTTCAGGTTGTAAACTGGTTCTCTCTGATTGAATATGCTCACAAAAGAGTTAAAAATTATGAGCATATATCGAAACGAAATCAGACAGAGGAATATGTGATAAAATGATCTATCATCACAGGAGAATGCCATGATGCATTCAGAAATGGCTTTCTTCATAAAACTTATGGGCCTTAAAGAGTAATTATTCTGATTATAAGGATTGTTCCATTGTAAGCCAAATGGTAGCAATCATTAATATAACATTTTCTACAATTAACAGCTGTACCTAGATATTCACTAGACTAATATACAGCAATGGTAACAACAGACAGAATGGAACAAGCATTCACTTTAACATCAAGTGGAAGCATATCACTAACTTGTTGCACAACCTTCCCAAACTGTGTTTCCACTCGGTTTAATGCAAATTAATGAAAACAGGCAGGATGGAAAACAGGCAGTAACTGATGAATGTCCAGTCTGCACCTGATAACAAAATGGAATTTACCTCAAATGGGAGAAGAGACATGAAAGAAACTCAAGAGAGAAATATTTGGAAAGACATCAGTAAACATAGTTGGGACAGGGCAAATCAAATAAAGAGAGAACAATGTGCAGCAATGATATAAACGACAAGGAACTTGTGGTTGTAATGACAGCAAAACTGTTAGCCTTCCCATCAGTTGTATAGAATATCTTTTCTATAGAAAAAGACACCATTACTTTTCAGAATTCGGGTTAATATTATAAAATGTATGGTGAACGCAAATATGCAGTTAAACCACCATAAACTGGAAGTTTAAGTCAGTGATATCCTGCAGTACCAAATGATGTACAACTGCAGTTTTCACAGGTGTTATCAACATGGAACCATTTATCTGATATGGACATCAATTGCTTAAATACCATTCATGCTGTAAAACCACTGAAAATGTTAACCGTTGTTGAATAATAGGTGAACTAAGTTCTTAGTGGTATAATAAGTAATGATTTCTTCTGAGCAACCTCTCCGGCCCTGAAAAAAAATAATTTTACATATATGGAGTTCCAGCTCTCAGAATATCATTTCAAAATCCCACAATTTTAAAAATAATACTGTTTTTTCAAAATGAGTGTTCAGGATATTGCAGTTTCTACCTTAATCTCAAGTGAAGGTCCTAATCTACATGAAGCTTTGGGTAAAAAGAGTTGTTTAAAAGGAGCGGGAACAGTAATTTTAATGTAGGACAGGGAGTATTATCCTGAAATCAAAGGAGCATATGGGAAGGGCAACACAAATACCGAAGGTAATGTTTCTATATGACTGCATCTCTCCAGATGAAGGAGTTAACGAGAATAGAAATGTATGTTCAATAAATAAGTGGCCCCAAAAAGCAAAAAGTAGCCCTCGAGTAATTTCAAGAAGAACTCAAAAACAAAAAGTATTTTGACCCTGGTTGTCATCATCATTTATCTCAAAACTGTATTGTTCAACGTTAGTCTGCATGCCCATCAGGGAAACTGCATTGTGACTGGAGCAAATGCTGGCAGTATGTCAGACTCTAACCTGGAAAACAGTAAGGATTAGCACAAACATGAGCACGTGTGGATTGGAGGCATCAGCAATGTAGTCAGTGTATAGCCCATGCTACTTCTAGGTTTTCTGTTGTGGTCCCACTTAAACAACAGACTAGCGTTGAATGAAGCTATCATGACTCTGACAGACGCAGTTAGGATCCTAACTGAAGAGTAGACAACCCATTTACAACTCTTGCAGAAGTTCAGCGAACAGAAGTGCTCCCTTGGCACTCTGGGTAGATATAGACTCATGCTAAGAACATATAACATTATCATGCTAAGCTCACGCTTCCAGCAGCTTTCCTGATCTGTGTGCCCTCTTGTTACTGCTACAATGGGAACAGCTTGTGCAAACATGTGAAATTAGCAAAAATTCCTTCACCACTGTCAAATCTCTCAGTAAATTTTGTTCCAATGGCATAAGTATAGAAAGCATAAATTTGTTTTAGTTATCTAGTGACACGCAGATCAGAATTTGTAAGAAGCTGATAGACCCTCTAAACAGAGCTCATATGGCTTCCCTTCTGCTGTTGAATGCCTGTGCAACTATGTGAGGTTTGCGGAGCGCATTAGTCAGACCAGTGACTTAAAGTTGCTTCATGGTACTGGATCGATGCTACATATAGACCGATGACGGATCTGTTGACTCTGCAAACCTCCAGCAGCTGTTCATCAATAGGCACGAAGTGTAATTTGCTGTCAATGTGGCACAGATGCTATAAAGAACTGAAAATTTCACAAAACACTGCATCATAACAAGGAGTTCAAATCTCATGTGGCAACTTTGTTCTCAAAAATGCTTCATTGCATTTCCAACTTTCCCACTTCCACACTGATGCATCATGTAATTGGTTGCTGACTGTCCCCAGTACCACATCCTCTATCCCCTCAGATAGGAACTACTGCGCGTCCTTAATATTTGTCAATATCATACAAAATATAAAAGACTGATAACAAACTAAAGGCAACATTCAATCCTGAGGCTCAGAGGTTCTTAAGCTATTGAAGTTGCAATTTTACGAATAACAGCATCTAAAACTGATGATGAAGATGCCACATTACCCATTCTTCCCAGCATCCATGGGGGTTTTATTTCTTTTTTTTAAAAAATGGAATATTAGCCAAAGCTCCAAACTACATAGCAAGATAGAAACGCATTTTGTTTTCATTGAAGAAAAGGTAATAAGAGAGTACAAAGGGATAATTTCTATAGTTACGTTCTCACTTGGGAGTTTTTCCAATCATAAGCACCGTGCAAATTTGAGTACTAGGCAATTGAATTTTTGATATGAATTCTTATCGAGAACTAGCTATTCCAAACAATGACAATGTTGGATAACGTACCTACAACCTGGAATGTTAGCAGAGAGCTGGAACTCTGCTAGAAAGATGAATTGGCTGCACAAAACCAAAGATAAGAACAGAGATTGAGGCCAGAAATTCAGATGCCACATTGTATGCCAAATTCCAGACACCGTTCCCCAGGTGCACCAGCATGGGGGAGTGGGACAGAAATCTTGCTCTTCTCCAAATTATGGCCAAATAAGTTCATCAAAAACTGTGTTAAGAACTTTCTGGCAGGAGAGGATAGATTAATTATAGGGAGCAGGAGTTTCAGGAGCTATCAGTATCTGATCAGCTGTAGTAACTGGTTACAGAGTGGGCAACCAGCCATAACTCTCAGACCCCAACCCTGTATGAGGGTAAGTGACGCAACCCATAACTCAGCATTTGGTACAGAGCTGCTGTACCACAGCACAGGTCACAGGAGAGTGGACACTCTGTGCCCTGCAGCGAACAGAGTCAGCAGCCATCTTGCTCTCCTCATCCTTCCCAGCATCATGCGTGAATAAAAAGTAAACAAAATCTCCTTCCCAGGAGGAAAACTTAGTGAGTTTGTTAGGTTCAATGTCAATGTGACACATGACAGGGTGGACAGTAAGGAGAGGAGTGTGCTTGCACTGGTGAAAGGAAGAAGTGAAATAAAAATATCATGGTGTTTCAAGAATTAGTCTGAAATTGAAAATTTTAAAGTTGACTCTCCACAGTGGTGTTAAAAAAATTTGGATGTTACTTCACACTTCCGCTAAGAAAACTATAGAGGTGACTTCGGAAAAATAACTGCGCAGCTGTGCCGCTACTCTAAGGTTCCATGCATGCCAATTGGTATGGACATAGATAATATTAATATAGGGGATGCTTCACCTATAAAGCAACATCTTTATGGACTCATTGTAGAAATGTTAGTTCAAATGAAGGATATGACATTATAACAGATTATAACAAAGTTAATGTGGGTAACAAAGGTGATTTATATTATATTCCATGGTAAGAGGACTCTATTGAGAGGATTGGACAAGCAAGGTTCCTACAGAAATAGATAAGCCAAACTTCAAAGGAGCATTGACCCAACTTGAACAAACTGATATATTACAAAAGCCAAATTGATCATAAATTTGACAAGGAAGTCAAATTGTCAAAATATTTTTAGACAACATTGTGGGCAAGAGAAAATATTTGATTTGATTTGATTTATTATAGTCACATGTACTTCAGTACAGTGAAAATGTCTGCAAGCAGTATAGGCAGATCATAACATACAAGGTCATACAGGTCATAGTGGCACCCGAAGAAGCAAGAATAAGGATTTTCCAAAGCTTAAGTCAAGACATGAAATACAATTCCAAAGCACATGCTTTATCAAATGTGGATATGAAGGAATATGTTTGCTGTGATCAAAATGGGCTGAGCAGATTATAATTTTAATTAATGTAAATAACTTTTACTGCTAAAGGAAAATCTTCAAATATCAAACAGAAGTAATGGCAAGAGGAGGTTGCAAAAGAACTCTGCAGGTGAACTCATTCTAAATAACACTATTAAAGAAACTCAAGATCCCAAAAATGTTGTGAACTGCCTCTTTCAATATGTTTTGTCATCTTCAAACATGTATACAAAGTGATGAACATATTTAGTAATTGACCTCCACAGTTAAAACAAAGAACAAAATTAGGATCAATGTCACTTTGGAATCTGACCTGTCTAGTATTACCATCAGCTGAGAACATGATAAATTTTTATTTTTCAAATAATTATCTACTTCTCTTTTAATTACTATTTCCATCTCTGTAACATTACCTGATGACAACCCGCCTTAATTTTCCTAGGTCCCCTGTTCCCATATACACTTTAAAACAATGCTATTTATATCTATATTGCCTCTCCAATCATTTTGATAAAATGCATCATCTCACAATGTATTCATTTCCAATTTCCCCTTGTCTGCCTATTCCACTAATCTAGCCATGTTCTTCTACCTTCCAGCTCAGCTAGCAAACTTACATCTAAACCTTATCCATGTTCTGTTGCAGTCAACCGGTATTATCATCACTGCCAGCCACTTCAAACTTTCCAACTGAGTAAAGTTTTGAAATTTTACCCTTTGTATCAATATTTAAGACATTTACATATTTCAAAATACAGAGATTCTGTACTGATCCTTAGAGAGCACCATCCTCCAGTCTGAAAAACACGATTCATTACAATTCAATGTTTTCAGTCAAGTTGGTAAGCTTAGATATCCTTAACCTACCAGCTTTTCCTATGTTGGTAGTGGTTGACACAAATGTTGTATGTGTTTTTTCACCTTCTACACATACCAACTAATTAATATTGAAAGATTTAAATGGTTGTAGCAATGTGACTTTTACAGACTGATATGAAAGCTTAAAACTAGCTCAGGGCCAAAGAAAAGGATATAAGATTAATGCTGTTTCTACTGTCGGTATATACCCACTAATGAATACAACTGAAGACTGAAGTAAACAGTGAAAAAGAGACAAAAAAAATCTCAAAACAATTAAGAATGGACAAAAATGATGGCCAAGTCAGCAATGCCTACATCCCATGAAAGAACAAAAAGGAAGGGCAGAACAGTCAAGTATAAAGGCCATTAGCTGAAAATAGATCAATTTCAAAGAAATAGAAAGGGAATAAATCCAGATAAATTGGAAAGAAATCAGACAACTGAGCCAATGTACAAATAATGAGAAGTTTTCAAATAGCAATGATTATGGCATAAACAGACCTATTTTCATGAAATGAATCAGAGTGCAAAAAAAGTCAGTGTCTTGCATGTAAGCTACAAATTAAAATAAGACTTTTTGAAGAATATTACCAATCCAGGCCCTTATTATAAAGAGAAATCAACAAGAGTGCAGTTGGCTACTGTTAATTATTGTTTTTGGAGGAAATTAAAATACACACTATTCAATTGCATTCAGCAAAATAAATAACATAGCAGATTGGAATTCAACATTAAAAACTGAATTAGCAGATGACTTGAATGATGATGGAATTCAGAATAAATTCCATAGCAATGTTATGAGAGAAGGGATGATTAAATACTTGAAAAGGACTCTCAGAGCTGTGGGATAATAGTACAGATGTAAGACCAACTGTATAATCTTTAATAATCTGTACAGGCACAATGGTCTGATTTAACTACTACTGTGCTGTGTGATTCTATAATTAAAAGGCTCAAGCAGGATATGAAGACTGACAATTACTATGAAGGGAAACAGTAAAGGTTATTATAAACAATTAAACAAATTATACTGTTATAAATGATTAAATAACAAATTATAAAGAAATTTTATGAAAAATCAAGAAACAGAAGAAAAAATAATAAGTCTCAGCTTTTTTGATGCAGCGGAAGATATTGAGTAATTACAGAGGATCGATATAGCTAAGTAAGTACAGAGGTTTAAGTGGAAAAGTCATAACAGAATTGATCATAGATTGCTGCAGGAAATCAGGGAAGACATTTTAAAGTTCCTGACTATCATCTCACCAACATCTTTGGAGATGGAGGTTTGACTGAATTTTCATCAATACAACACCAAGAAGACAGTGAAGGGAATGTGATGGACCAGACCAAACCCCCTCAAAATATATTAAGTAGACAGCCTAGAGCCTAACTTGCTCTTATTTTCAAGGCAAGTGCCAGATGGTATGTTTCAGATGCAATCTGATTGGCCAAACTACCAGTCTTGAATCAAAACACATTTTATTCATACACTATAGTCAAAATACAAACAAAATAAAACTAAAAGAAAAGAATTGCCTTAACTGTAACTCTATCAAAATACTCTATCAAAATAATAAACTACTCATTCACTGTTCCAGTATAGTACCATCCCATTAACACACCCTTGGCAAAGGCAAAGTCAATAACACAGATTGCCTCACATGCAATTCTAGCAGCAGGAAAAAATCCCCAGCTTTTAACTGTAACAAAGAGAGGCAGATATAGCAGATTTCACAACTCCAACAGTAACTGAAAACTAAAACCAAAATTCCTGGTTCTGCGGGAGTTTAACTCATGCTGCTTCAATGGTTCAACTTTTGATAAAACACCCAAGGCCTCGCAAGCTGTTTATCTTATTAGCTTGAAGCAGTGCACTCTGCACATCTGTCTCAAACTCACTTCATTAAAAAAAGAACAAAATATCTCTCTTAAAGCCATAGTTTCTTCTCAGGAGTAAAGTCAGTAACTCCAGAGTGCTCAGTCAATTAATGGTAAATATCTAGTGACAATGCAATGGAATAAAATTATTGTTCACTTCTAAAGATGGATAGGTTTGATAGGGGAATGCAAAGCTAGAAAGGCATAAGTTCAAGGTGAGAGGGAAACGATGTAAAAGGGACCTGAAGGACAACTTTTTCACACAGAGGGTGGTGTATGGAATGAGCTGCCACAGGAAGTATTAGAGACAAATATAATTTTAACATTTAAAACTCATTTGAACAGAATGTGGATAGGAAAGATTTTAAGGGATATGGGCCAAACGCAGGCAAATGGAAGTAGATCAGTTTAGGAAACCATGTAGGCATGGGCATGCTGTAAGACTCTATGACTATATGTGCGTTAATTAAGCCAGCACAAGTCAGTAAACGAAAAGTTTGACAAACCTATAAGATTATTTGAGGAAATAATACAATATAATGAGAAAAAGCTGTTGCGTGTATAGAATTTCAAAAGATGTTTGATGATTTATATCATACAGTCATAGGAAAAAGACCCTGGCTATTCACTCTATACCCCTCATGATTTTATAAACCTCTAAAAGGTCACCCCTCAGCCTCGATGCTTAAGAAAATAAGCCTCAGCCTATTCAGCCTCTCTCTATAGCTCAAACCCTCCAATCCCAGCACCATCTTGTAAATCCTTTCTGAACTCTTTCAAGTTTAACAACATCTTTCCTATAGCAGGGAGACCAGAATTCCACACAGTATTCCAATAGTGACCTAACCAATGTCCTGTACAGTTGCAACATGACCTCCCAACTCTTATACTCCTTGCATTCACAGAAGACTTATTAATAAAACTTATGTTTTACATTAAGGGCAGAGTGAAAGTAGATAATTAGTGGTTTTCAGGCTAATCTGTGATTTCCCCAGAAGCCTGGCATTGGCAGCATTGCTATTCTCTTACGACAGGGTTATGAAGTGAAGTAACATAATTGATAGAGAACACAAAATCAAATCAAGAAAATTGTAAGCAATATCAAAGAATGAAATTGAATCACATATAAGAGTCTCAGAAAATTCAATGCTGAACAAGGGCAACCCATTCAGAGCAGCATTCATTGAAGCAAGATATAAATCAAGGAATGGCATATTCAAACTGCACAGGGTTCTAGTCAGGCCAGACTTTGAGCGCTGTGAGCAAGTTTAATTGTTCAGAATCAAGCAAGACATTCAAATGCTCAAAGTAGCATAGAAAAAAATGCAAACATTTGATCTCATTGTCAAAACATAACAGGAAATAACCATTAATATAGGATAGTCAGCACAGGTTTCAAACAATTCAACAAATCTGACCAATACACAGAGGATTTGAGCTAATAATCCAGTGATAAGGAATGTCTGCTTGCAGGTTTTCAAAACACGTTTGATAAAGAATCATAGAGAAGATAGAGGTCTGATTTTTCTGCTTGGAAAGAACTCATTTTCGAGGTGAACTTGTCCAAGCCCCTGAAAAGGAGAAAGTGAGGACTGCAGATGATGGAGATCAGAGTCAAGAGTGTGTTGCTGGAAAAGCGCAGCAGGTCAGGCAGCATCCGAGAAGCAGGAGAATCGACGTCTTGGGCAGTTGGAATTCCTGATAAAGGGCTTATGCTCAAAACATTGATTCTCCTCCTCCTCAGATGCTGCTTGATCTACGGCACTTTTCCAACGCCACACTTTTCGACTCAAGTCCTTGACAAGTTAATCTGAATTACGACTACAAATTAATCTGGAAGTAAACAAGGAAACATCATTTAAAACAAATAAAAAATTATTTCTGGTGTCAGAAAGTTCTTCTTCACACTAGAAATGATCAATATTTGGAACAGACTACTGAACAGAGTTGGTGATTAAAATGCTGAATTGATCAGGTACACAATTAATTCCAAACATAAGCGGAGGTTTGTTCTGGATAAATGAATTAAAATAGGCAAAGTGACCTTTTTTCATCCATAAACTACTTCTTCTAATGTGAAAGCAGACAGTAAATTTATAGATGGAGGACAGAAGCAATTTAGTTCAGAGATATGCAAGATGATTTAGCTTGTTCAAAGGGGACATACACACAATTTGCTATAACTTTAAAAGGAAAGAAGAAACATAAAGACAACCAATCAGATGCATAAATATTTAAAAGGACAGATTGCTCAAACTATTGATGTTATAAATAGTGGATTGAATACAAAGTTAATGCTAATACAAAGTGTATTGCTAGACCAAAAGATATAGAATTAAAATGGATGGCAAAAAAGTAACTTGAGGAATGCAGAAAAATTACATCAGAATTATAAAAATCTAGAATGTACTGCTTCAAATGATCCGAGAACAGATTCATTATTTTGAAAAGAGAATTGGGTAAGTTTTCATAAATAAATAACAGAGGGAACGATGGCCTAGTGGCATTTTCACTGAACTGTTAACCCAGGAAACTCAGCTCGTGTCCTAATGACCTGGGCTTGAATCCCACCATGGCAGATGGTGGAATATGAATTCAATAAAAGTCCAATCAGGGGACCTGGGTTCAAATCCTGCCGTGGCAGGTGGTGGAATTTGAATTCAATGAATTATCTGGAACTAAAAGTTTAATGACGATCATGAATCCATTGTCAATTGTTGTAAATATCCATCCGATTTAGGGAAGGAAACTGCCATCCTTACCTGGTCGGGCCTACATATGACTCTAGACTATGGCAATGTAGTTGACTCTTAACTGCTCTCTGGGCAATTAGAGATGGGCAATAAATGTTCTCAAAGCCAGTTATGCCTTTATCCTGTGAATAAATATAAAGTTGCTTGGCTGGGAGTAAGAGCAAGAGAATGTGCAAAAGATATCATTATGGGAGAGCCAGCATGATGGATCAAATGGCCTGACTGTAAAAATCTATACAAATCTTTGTTAGACTGCAATTAGAAAACTGCATCCCAGTTTTGGATGCCCTCCTTTCAGAAGGATGTCAAACCCCCTCTCCCACCTCATCAAGAAGGCAGTGGGGAAATTCACTAGGATGGTAGTAGCAACAGCAGCTGATGTTAAAAATACAAATCAGTAAAATTAGGGTTCCTATTATTAAATAATTAAGAGGACATTAGAAATATCAAATTAATAAATGAGTTTGACAAGTTAGGTTGCTAAATCTGGTTGATGAATCAATAATTAATTAGATATTTAAAATTAACAACAGAAAAACTAAGGGAGAGGTGGGCGGCACGGTGGCACAGTGGTTAGCACTGCTGCCTCACAGCACCGGAGACCCGGGTTCAATTCCCGCCTCAGGCGACTGACTGTGTGGAGTTTGCACGTTCTCCCCGTGTCTGCGTGGGTTTCCTCCGGGTGCTCCTGTTTCCTCCCACAGTCCAAAGATGTGCAGGGTCAGGTGAATTGGCCACGCTAAATTGCCCGTAGTGTTAGGTAAGGGGTAAATGTAGGGGTCTGGGTGGGTTTCGCTTCGGCGGGTCGGTGTGGACTTGTTGGGCCGGAAGGGCCTGTTTCCACACTGTAATGTAATCTAATCTAAAGGTCATTTTTATGAATAGAATGTTATTAGGGAACAGAATGTTTTTCCAGAAATATTGATGAATATGTAATCCACTGGCAGTTTTTAAATAAGTGATGGATTAGTATTAGAAAAAAAGTGTATAAAAATACAAAAAAAATGGAAGGAGAATGAGTATACCCTGTATTTGGATAAATCTTTCAACAATAAGGTGAACAGTCGAATGGTCTCCTTCCATGCAATACATTCTTTGATTTTTCTGATATTTTTGAATCCTGCAACTAGTTTATATCAACTGAGATTTATTTTGTCGATGTCTTGCACCAAACTCACAAGCTGGTGCTCTCTGAACAGACAGGAAAGACACTTTCTGAAAGATGATGGGATCCCCTTAAATCTGGAATAATCAGGGAGCACTACATTTGAATTGTCATCTGGAAGGGAGGAAAGGCTTTACCATCAGGTCAACAAAAGGGTAAGGGACCAAAACAGGTCCCTCAGCAGCAATGTTCTCTTCCGCAAACTGTGACATCCTGCTAGCTGCTGGCTTTATAAGAAATAAGAAACTCCAACAAAAGGTATTTTGAGAACAGGAGAGAACTCCTAAGAAATCGGTTGTTTGGTTGTTACAGGACTTGCATACTTCTGAAAAAAGTCTCATATTGTCCAAGATTTTCATCTTACACTCATCAGAACATTTCACATGAATACCAATTCAAGGCAAATCCAATCTGTATACTCATGGGGGAGGGGGGGGGGGGGCAGAGCAGAATGCTGTTGTTTGTTAATTGATCTCTGATTGGTGGAGGACTATCAGAGAGAATGTATCCATTAATGATAATTGGCAGCTAACAGCCAGACTTGGTGTAAATTTTAGATGAGACAGGTTGACTCTGATTGGTCAGGGAATTGCCCACTTGCCAGCTCCTCTCGTGCAGTGTGAATGTTGGTTTTCCCCTTGAATTGGTGTTCTTGCAATATGTCCTGGTGAGTGCAAGATGAAAAACTTTGACAAAATGTGTAATTTTGTTTGTGGTATTTGTCAGCATAGAATTAATTTGCTTTCTCTTTATAAATACACAAACAATTCTAAGTATTCAGAGACTGAAAATGGGTATAGACAAATATCACAAAGACTGCACTCCATCTTTTCAGATACTGACGTCTCAATACTCACAGATATTTTTGAAGACATCATGGTGTCTTCTGAATGATGTGCACTACTTCGTCTACACAGGTGTCTTGAGAAGACTAGCAAATGTTCTCCAATTATAGTGAGAGACAGGGGAGAAGGGACTATCTTGACATTACAAGAATGTGACTATCCTGTATAACTAGTTAGAAAAATCCAAATTAATGACTGACATACGATAAAGTGCCAGTCACTAGAGAGGAAGTATTAACATGGTTGTGTAGTTATGTATAGTGGAAAAAGCTGTTGTGGCCATTTCGGAGACATGGATTGAGCAGGGACAGGAATGGTTATTGCAAGTTCCAGGATTTAGATGTTTCAGTAAGAACAGAGAAGATGGTAAAAGTGGGGGGGGGCGAGGGGATGGCATTGCTGGTCAAGGACAGTATTACAGTTGCAGAAAGGATGTTTGGGGACTCGTCAACTGAGGTAGTATGGGTGAGGTTAGAAACAGGAAAGGAGAGATCACCCTGTTGGGAGTTTTCTATAGGCCTCCGAATAGTTCCAGAGATGTAGAGGAAAGGATAGCAAAGATGATTCGCGATAGGAGTGAGAGAGACAGGGTAGTTCTCATGGGGGTCTTCAACTTTTCAAATATTGACTGGGAACACTACAGTACGAGTACTATAGATGGGTCAGTTTTTGTCCAGTGTGTACAGGAGGGCTTCCTGACACAGTATGTAGACAGGCCTACAAGGGGCGAAGCCCCTTGGTACTGGGTAATTTTTGAGTGCGAGCAGCAGCGAAGGTAAGACGAACCCGGAAGACTGCGGCTAAGGTAAAGCAGTTTTTTTTTAAAAATTACTTACCGGTAGCGGACAGCGGTGTTTTCCCTTTCGCAGAAGGAGCGGGAGCAGCGGGGGAAATGACGAGGACCAGAGGGGCAGCCGGGAAGGAAAGCAATGGCCATATGTATCAGAAAGGCGGCTAAACCAGAGACTGTACGACTGTAGAGTCTCCCACCCGCCCTCCTCCTCTAACCTAGTAATAAGGTAATGTTCATTCTAAACTTCCTCTATTGAATATAAGTTTGTTATTGATTTTAAAGCAACTTGAACTAAGCTTTCTACTTTAGTGCTGAGTGGGTGTTCAGATAAGTCGGGTATGGATGCTGGGGCAGTTGCTTGCTCCTTCTGCAGAATGTGGCAGGTGGGAAACATGGCACACTCTCCGCTGGCTACGTCTGTGGGAAGTGCACCCAACTCCAGCTCCCTGAAAACCATGTTAGGGAATTGGAGCTGGAGCTGTATGAACGACGGATCATTCGGGAGGCTGAGGGGGTAATTGAGAGGAGTTACCAGGAGTTGGTCACTCCTAAGGCTCAGGACAAGGATAAATGGGTTACAGTTAGGGGGAGGAAAGGGGACAG
>NC_057712.1:812564-846540 GCF_004010195.1 Chiloscyllium plagiosum | reverse complement strand
GTGTGTGTGTGTAGGAATATCTGTGTGTGTTTGTGTGTAGTGCAATGGTGATCACCTGTAATGTGACATGAACCCAAGGTCCCGGTTGAGGCCCTCCCTATGGGTACCGAACTTAGCTATCTTTAAAATAGACCTGAAGAATCGAATAAAATGGTTACTGAAAGCCACAAGACTACTCTTGTGGATTTACAGACAATAAATCTGTGTTATCCTACGAGTCAAACACAAATAACTTAAGGATTCCAGGACTGCGTGATTCTGTAGTGTTTAATGGGACAGCAGAAGGACATAGCAAAGAATTCTATGATAATTGACTTCATTTTGTGGACTAATGATTTATCAATTTAACATCTGCAGCTATTTTTACATGATTGTGTTAAAAGCTGCAGATACCCAGTTAGCAAAGAAACATCTAAAATCCATGAAAGAGACATCTTGAAACAGCAACTACCTCTCAACAGGGACATCAGGAAGTCATCCAGGACACAAAATAATCAAAAGACTTTTGTCCTGAACCAGGCTACCAAAAGCCAGCCTCAATCACACCATGACCTGTTCTGCATTATCCACCCATGGAAACAACCTCCAATTATTTGAGTACAGAACCCATTACAAAAATATGACTTTCAACTTCGCCCTCTTCACTTTAGAAAGAGATATTTCAAGATTGGCAGGCCTACAACAATATTACAGATTGATCTCATGTTCATCTTCACATGCAACTTTTATTCTTACTCAAAACTTTGTAGTTATCTTTTAACTAATAACTGAATAATTTTTCCCTCAATTTTTCAGTAATAATGTAATTAGCAAAGCTTTTATACGTAATTCCCAAGATGCTAAAACGTTCAGTTCTGGAATCTGCGCAAGTCAGAACACAATGCAAGACAATAAAAAGCAGTTATTTATAAATATAGGAAGTTTTTCTACGTCGGGTTTTAAAATTATAACCATGATTGCTTCCTAATACCGAGCATTTGTATGTTGAATGCTTGTAAATAGGGGACACCCTATATTTTGTTTAAAGTATAAAGCTGCACTCCTGGTTGTTTTCAAACTGAAATACCTGACCACTAAACATGGGTACTACATCCAAGCTTTTAAAACACTTCAGTCCACTGACTACTGAGGACACACCTAGTGTATTTTTGCGACAGTATACCTGATAAGACAAAGAATGCAATGCTGGCATTAGAAATTACTGAGATTAAAACATTCCATGCAAATTGTCTATTCATCTGGAATCAGCGATGAGTGAATGGCTCTCAACTTTTTCAGGTCGTACAGATTTCTTGTCTATTTAGCCAATGCTTCATGTCTAAACTGTTGCTTTTTAATGAACTTAATCAACTACCTTAAACATGTTTTGGAATATTTGACAACCTGTGTTAGGAACTGTAGCTCCAAAACCCACAATCTGACAGTGTCACCTGGGACACAAACAAGCAGATGAGTTCCCAAAGTGAAAATCTTCTGGTCACAGAGTTCAGGATAGATTGTCAGCTGGTCTTGAGCACAGCGATTCCAGGAGTTAAAAGCACAGCTCCAACCACCAAATTTCAAAGGGCAAATGTTTGCCTCTAACAATCTTCAATAATTTGCTTGAAGTTGAGTTGTGGTCTGATGTTGAAAAATAGATACAGCCATCACATTTTCCACAACCATTCTATCACCCACTCAGCACTGTACACGTGAAATTGAAAGCAGTACCCTCCAGCTCCATCACACTGTCCAAGGACAGAATTTTACCATGTGATAGCACTCAGTAAATGGGTCAGGAATAGAGATTGAATAACCTGTTGGTCATACACAGGCTCATGCTGGCAACTCCACAATTAGACAAGATTTCTGAGTCCCAACTGCACAGGATATGTGAAGTGAAATGAAAAACGTGAACCCCACTATGCACCCTCAACAACAGTGGAAGTGATGTCTCTGTTCTATTAGCTGGAAAATGGGGATGCAAAGACCTAAAGGCAGGGAAGGAGATAAATTCAGAAATGTTTCATGAATTCCATGAAAAAAAGATCCATAACACAAAGTCCATTCACCAGTACATCAACACCCATGCTGCGCCTAAAGGCCAGTACGCACACATTGCAGCTCCAGGCTAGTACACCCACACTGCAGCTCCAGGCTAATACACCCATACTGCAGCTCCAGGCTAGTACACCCACACTGCAGCTCCAGGCTAGTACACCCATACTGCAGCTCCAGGCTAGTACACCCGTACTGCAGCTCCAGGCGCGTACAGTCATACTGCAGGTCGAGGCTAGTACACCCATACTTTGGATTAGAGGTGCTGGAAGAGCACAGCAGTTCAGCCAGCATCCAAGGAGCTTCAAAATCGACGTTTCGGGCAAAAGCCCTTCATTGGATGCTGGCTGAACTGCTGTGCTCTTCCAGCACCTCTAATCCAGAATCTGGTTTCCAGCATCTACAGTCATTGTTTTTACCTAGTACACTCATGCTGCAGCTCCAGGCCAGTACACCCATACTGCAGCTCCGCGCAAGTACACCCATGCCGCAGCTCCAGGCTAGTACACTCATACTGCAGCTCCAGGCTAGTACACTCATACTGCAGCTCCAGGCTAGTACACCCATACTGCACCTCCAGGCTAGAACACTCATGGGTCCAGGTGAATACACCCATACTGCAGCTCCAGGCTAGTACACCCATACTGCAGCTCCAGGCTAGTACACCCATGCTGTAGCTCCATGCCAGTACACCCATACTGCAGCTCACAGATCGTACAACCATGCTGCAGCTCCAAGCAAGGACACTCATACTGCAGCCCCAGGCTAGAACACTGATGAGTCCAGGTGAATACACCCATACTTCAGCTCAGGCTAGTACACTCATACTGCAGCTCCAGGCTAGTACTCCCATGCTGCAGCTCCAGGTTAGTACACCATGCTGCAGCTCCAGGTTAGTACACTCATACTGCATGTCCAGGGCAGTACACTGATTCTGCAGCTCCAGGCTAGTACACTCATTCTGCAGGAGAAAGTGAGGTCTGCAGATGCTGGAGATCAGAGCTGGAAATGTGTTGCTGGAAAAGCGCAGTTCAGGCAGCTCCAGGCTAGTTCATTCCTGAAGAAGGGCCTGTGCCCGAAACGTCGAATCTCCTGTTCCCTGGATGCTGCCTGACCTGCTGTGCTGTTCCAGCAATAAAGTTTCGACTTTGATCTCCAGCATCTGCAGACCTCACTTTCTCCAGGCTAGTTCAGCCATACTGCACCTCCAGGCTAGTACACTCATACTGCAGCTCCAGGCTAGTACACTCATACTGCAGCTCCAGGCCAGTACACTCATAATACAGCTCCAGGCTAGTACACCCATACTGCAGCTCCAGGTTGGACACTAATACGGCAGCTCCATACGAGTACACCCATACTGCAGATCCAGGCTAGTACACCCAGACTGCAGCTCCAGGCTAGTACACTCATACAGCTCTAGACGAGTACACTCATACTGCGGATCCAGGCTAGTACACCCATACTGCAGCTCCAGGCTAGTACACTCAAACCGCAGCTCCAGGCTAGTACACTCAAACCGCAGCTCCAGGCTAGTACACTAATAGGGAAACTCCAGGCTAGTAAACTAATACTGCAGCTCCAGGCTAATACAACCATACTGCAGCTCCAGGCTAGTACACTCATACTGCAGCTCCAGGCTAGTACACTCATACTGCAGCTCCAGGTTGGACACTAATACGGCAGCTCCAGACGAGTACACCCATACTGCAGATCCAGGCTAGTACACCCAGACTGCAGCTCCAGGCTAGTACACTCATACTGCAGCTCCAGGCTAGTACACCCATACTGCAGCTCCAGGCTAGTACACTCGTACTGCGGATCCAGGCTAGTACACCCATACTGCACCTCCAGGCTCGGACACGGATACGGCAGCTCCAGGCTAGTACACCCATACTGCAGCTCCAGGCTAGTACACCCATTAGCAGCTCCAGGCTAGTACGCCCAAGGTGCAGCTCCAGGCTAGTACGCCCATGCTGCAGCTCCAGGCTAGTACACCCATATTGCAGCTCAAGGCTAGTGCACCCATAATACAGCTCCAGGCTAGTACACCTATAATACAGCTCCAGGCTAGTACACCCATACAGCAGCTCCAGGCTAGTACACCCATGCTGCAGCTCCAGGCGCGTACACCCATGCTGCGGCTCCAGGCTAGTACACACATACTGCGGCTCCAGGCTAGTACACCCATACTGCGGCTCCAGGCTAGTGCACTCATAATGCAGCTCCAGGCTAGTACACACATGCTGCAGCTCCAGGCTGGTACACACATACTGCTGCTCCAGGCGAGTACACGAATAAGGCAGCTCCAGGCTAGTATACCCATACTGCAGCTCCAGGCTAGTACACCCATACTGCAGCTCCAGGCTAGTACACCCATACTGCAGCTCCAAGCTAGTACACCCATGATGCAGCTCCAGGCTAGTACACCCATACTGCAGCTCCAGGCTAGTACACCCATAGTGCAGCTCCAGGTTAGGACACTCATACTGCAGCTCCAGGCTAGTACACCCAAACTGCAGCCTCAGGTTAGGACACTCATACTGCAGCTCCAGGCTAGTACACCCTTACTGCAGCTCCAGGGTAGTACACTCATACTGCAGCTCCAGGCCAGTACACTCATACTGCAGCTCCAGGCCAGTACACTCATACTGCAGCTCCAGGCTAGTACACCCATGCTGCAGCTCCAGGCTAGTGTACTCATTCAGCAGCTCCAGTCTACTACACCCATACTGCAGCTCCAGGCTAGTACACCCATACTGCAGCTCCAGGCTAGTACACCCATGCTGCAGCTCCAGGCTAGTGTACTCATTCAGCAGCTCCAGGCTAGTACACCCATGCTGCAGCTCCAGGCTAGTACACCCATGCTGCAGCTCCAGGCTAGTACACCCATACTGCAGCTCCAGGCTAGTACACCCATGCTGCAGCTCCAGGCTAGTGTACTCATTCAGCAGCTCCAGGCTAGTACACCCATGCTGCAGCTCCAGGCTAGTACACCCATGCTGCAGCTCCAGGCTAGTGTACTCATTCAGCAGCTCCAGTCTACTACACCCATACTGCAGCTCCAGGCTAGTACACCCATACTGCAGCTCCAGGCACGAACACCCATGCTGCAGCTCCAGGCTAGTACACTCATACCGCAGCTCCAGGCTAGTACACCCATACTGCAGCTCCAGGCTAGTACACTCATACCGCAGCTCCAGGCTAGTACACCCATACCGCAGCTCCAGGCTCGTACACCCATACCGCAGCTCCAGACTAGTACACTAATACCGCAGCTCCAGGCCAGTACACCCATAATACAGCTCCAGGCTAGTACACTCATACTGCAGCTCCAAGCTAGTATACCCATGCTGCAGCTCCAGGCTAGTACACCCATACTGCAGCTCCAAGCTAGTACACCCACAATGCAGCTCTAGGCTAGTACACCGATAATACAGCTCCAGGATAGTACACCCATAATACAGCTCCAGGCCAGTACACCCATGTTGCAGCTCCAGGCGAGTACACTCATAATACAGCTCCAGGCCAGTACACCCATAATACAGCTCCAGGCCAGTACACCCATGTTGCAGCTCCAGGTTAGTACATCCATAATATAGCTCCAGGCTAGTACACCCACAATACAGCTCCAGGCCAGTACACCCATACTGCAGCTCCAGGCTAGTAGACTCATACTGCAGCTCCAGGGTAGTACACTCATACTGCAGCTCCAGGCTAGTAGACTCATACTGCAGCTCCAGGCTAGTAGACCCATACAGCAGCTCCAGGCTAGTACACCCATACTGCAGCTCTAGGCTAGTACACTCATACTGCAGCTCCAGGCTAGTACACTCATACTGCAGCTCTAGGCTAGTACATTCATACTGCAGCTCTAGGCTAGTACACTCATACTGCAGCTCCAGGCTAGTACACCCATACTGCAGCTCCAGGCTAGTACACTCATACTGCAGCTCCAGGCGAGTACACCCATACTGCAGCTCCAGGCCAGTACACTCATACTGCAGCTCCAGGCTAGTACACTCATACTGCAGCTCCAGGCTAGTACACTCATACCGCAGCTCCAGGCTCGTACACCCATACCGCAGCCACAGACTAGTACACTAATAGGGCAGCTCCAGGCTGGTACACTCATAATGCAGCTCCAGGCTAGTACACTCATGCCGCATCGCCAAACTTGTACACTAATATGGCAGTTCCAAGCTAGTACACACATACTGCAGCTCCAGGCTAGTACACTAATACTGCAGCTCAAGGCGAGTACACTCATACTGCAGCTCCAGGCCAGTACACCCATACTGCAACTCCAGGCTAATACACCCACGCTGAAGCTCCAGGCGAGTACACTCATACTGCAGCTCCAGGCTAGAACACCCATACTGCAGCTTCTGGCTAGTACACTCATACTGCAGCTCCAGGCTAGTACACTCATACTGCAGCTCCAGGCTAGTACACTCATACTGCAGCTTCTGGCTAGTACACTCATACTGCAGCTCCAGGCTAGTACACTCATACTGCAGCTCCAGGCTAGTACACTCATAATGCAGCTCCAGGCTAGTACACCCATAATACAGCTCCAGGCCAGTACACCCATAATACAGCTCCAGGCCAGTACACCCATGTTGCAGCTCCAGGCTAGTACACCTATACTGCAGCTCCAGGCTAGTACACACATAATGCAGCTCCAGGCTAGTACACCCATGCAGCAGCTCCAGGCTAGTACACCCATGCTGCGGCTCCAGGCTAGTACACGCATAATGCAGCTCCAGGCTAGTACACTCATACTGCAGCTCCAGGCTAGTACACCCATACTGCAGCTCCAGGCTAGTACACCCATGCAGCAGCTCCAGGCTAGTACACCCATACTGCAGCTCCAGGCTAGTACACCCATGCAGCAGCTCCAGGCTAGTACACGCATAATGCAGCTCCAGGCTAGTACACTCATACTGCAGCTCCAGGCTAGTACACCCATACTGCAGCTCAAGGCTAATACACTCATACTGCAGCTCAAGGCTAATACACTCATACTGCAGCTCAAGGCAAGTACACACATACTGCAGCTCCAGGTCAATGCAGTCATACTGCAGCTCAAGGCTCGTACACTCATACTGCAGCTCCAGGCTAGTACACCCACGCTGCAGCTCCAGGCTAGTACACTCATATTGTCTGGAAAATAAGGAACATAAAAGCTTGAAGAGCACTAGCAATCTGTGGTCTGTGGAAGGCAGGATGGGATAAGAATAGTGGAACACTCTTACACTAATTAGCAGAGTAAGGTTAAGGCTGAAAGGACACTATGGTGAGATGGGATAACACAAGTAATAAAGCAAGTTTCTCTGTTAAGTGTTATTATGACAGGATTAGGACCATAAATATTTGGGACATGACACTAAAATATCGAATTAATAGTTACACTTCGCGTCAGAGATCTGGATGGGGTAGAATTTGTAAGAAGCGTCCAGGAGAGTTTTCGAGTGTTGTATGTCAATAGTCCGACACGGGAATGGGCCATATTGGACCTGGTACTGGGGAACGAGCCAGGATAAGTGGTAGAAGTTGCGATGGGGATTTCTTTGGGAAGATAGACTCCAATTCTGTAAGTTTTAAAATACTCGTAGATAAAGAAGAGAGTGGTCCTCAGGGAAGAGTACTAAACTGGGCCAAGGCCAATTATATCAAAATTAGGCAGGAGCTCAGAAATGTGGATTGGACACAGCTATTTGACAGGAAGTTCACATTTGAGATGTGGGAGGCTTTCAAAGATAGGTTAATGGTAGTGCAGGATAGGCATGTCCCGTTGAAGGCAAAGGATAGGAAGGGCAAGATTCTTGAACTCTGGATGACAACAGAAATTGTACGACTAACCAAGAGGAAAAGGGAAGCGTACATAAGGTCTAGGCAGCTAAGAACAGAACAGGCCCTGGAGGAATATCGATAGAGTAGGACCAATCTTAAACAAGGAATCAAGCGGGCTAAAAGGGGTCATAAAATAGCTTTAGCGAGCAGAATTAAGGAAAATCCCAAAGCATTTTATTCTTATCTAATAAGCAAGCAGGTGATTAGAGAAAGGATTGGTACATCAAAGGATATTGAAGGAAGGCTGTGTGCCGAACCTGAGAGAATGGGTGAGATTCTGAATGATTACTTTGCATCAATGTTCACTGAGGAGAGGAACATGATGAATCTTGAGATTAGAGATAGAAGTTTGATTAGTCTGGATCACGTTGACATAAGTAGGGAAGATGTGTTGGGTAGGCTAGAGGTTATTAAGTTGGACAAAGCCCCAAGACCAGTTGGGATCTATCCCAGGTTGCTGAGGGAGGCGAGAGAGGAAATAGCTGGGGCCCTGACAGATATCTTTGTAGCATCCTTAAATACAGGTGAGTTGCCGGAGGACTGGAGGGTTGCTCATGTTGTCCCCTGTACAAGAAGGGTAGTAGGGATATTCCAGCTAACTACAGACCAGTGAACCTGACATCGGTGATGGGGAAGTTGCTGGAGAGGTGCTGAGAGATAGGATCTATTTATATTTAGAAAAGAATAGGCTTATCAGTGATAGGCAACATGGTTTTGTGTGGGGGAGATCATGTCTTACCAACATAATAGAGTTCTTTGAGGAAGTGACCAAGTTGATAGATGAAGGAAGGGCTGTTGATGTCATATACATGGACTTTAGTAAGGTGTTTGATAAGGTTCCCCATTGTAGACTAATGGAGAAAGTGAAGTCACATGGTGTGCAGGGTGTTCTAGCTCAGTGGATAAAGAACTGGTTGAGCAACAGGAGACAGAGAGTAGTAGTTGAAGGGAGTTTCTCGAAATGGAGAAAGGTGACCAATGGTATTCCACAGGGGTCAGTGCTGGGCCACTGTTGTTGTAATATACATAAATGATCTGAAAGAGGGCACTGTTGGTATGATCAGCAAGTTTGCAGATGACACAGATTGGTAGAGTAGCAGAAAGCATAAGGGACTGTCAGAGAATACAGGAAATATGGACAGGCTGGAGAGTTGGGCGGGAAAGTGGCAAATGGTTTTCAACCCAGACAAATGTGAGGTGATGCATTTAGGTAAGATTAATTCTAGAGCGAATTATACAATGAATGGAAGAGCCTTGGGAAAAGTTGATGGGCAGAGAGATCTGGGAGTACAGGTCCATTGTACCCTGAAGGTTTCTGCACAGGTGGATAGAGTGGTCAAGAAGCCATATAGTATGCTTGCCTTCATCGGACCGGGTATTGAGTATAAGAGCTGGCAGGTCATGTTAACATTGTACAAGACATTGGTTCGGCCGCATTTAGAATACTGTGTACAGTTCTGGTCGCCACATTACCAAAAGGATGTGGACGTTTTGGAGAGGGTACAGAGAAGGTTTACGAGGATGTTGCCTGGTATGGAAGGTGCTAGCTATGAAGAGAGGTTGAGTAGGTTAGGTTTGTTTTCATTAGAAAAAAGGAGATTGAGGGGTGACCTGATTGAGGTTTACAAAATCATGAAGGGTATGAACAGGGTGGATAGAGACAAGCTTTTTCCCAAGGTGAAGGATTCCATAACGAGAGGTCATGCTTTCAAAGTAAGAGGTGGAAAGTTTAAGGGCAATACACGCAGCAAGTACTTCACACAGAGGGTGGTGGGCATTTGGAACGAGTTGCCAGCCGAGGTGGTAGAGGCAGGCATGGTAGACTCACTTAAGATGCGTCTGGACAGAATGCATGAGCAGGTGGGGAGCAGAGAGATACAGATGCTTAGGGATTGACCGACAGGTTTAGACAGTACATTTGAATTGGCTCAGGATTGGAGGACCGAAGGACCTGTTCCTGGGCTATAAATTTTCTTTGTTCTTTGTTTGTAGAGCCAGCTTGAGACAGGAGACTATTGTCATAGATGGAATAGCTAAATATCTACCATGACAGGTTAGTTTGGAATGGAAGGTCACTGTAAGAGAGTTAGCAATAAATATCTAACAGACATTAGAATAACATTAAGTAGAATGTACAACTAAAGAGATAATGGGAACTAACATCACTGGTTTATTGTGTAGCTAGAGTGAGGTACTTTGATTAATATAGCTGGACATGCTGATAAACTAACAGAATCAGGATTTAAAAAATATAAAAAACCACAGATCCCGAGGTTTGTGGGCATTCGAAAATCCGCTTTCTCAGTCACGGTTTCTTGTTTGCAAATAAAAGACCTACTTCTTGAAGAACTCTCTGCATCTCCTGGTAAAAGACCTACTTCTTGAAGAACTCTCTGCATCTCCTGGTGATTCTCTATACTTTCTCAACAACAAATTTGGCGCTGCGAGCAGGGTCGTACAGAGACCCACCTGGACAAAGGCGGGCAGTAACAGGGCACTTCTTGGTCCACCAGGGGCACTCCCGAGACTGACAGAATAAGGGTACCCAACAAAAAAAGGTTAGCATTTTTGCTGTGAATTCGGACTATATTCTGTTGGCTTGGAGTTGTCCTTGGGGACTCAGAGGTGCAGGAACCTGCCAGAGGGTCTCTCCGATCCAAGATCCAAAGGCGAGGGGTAAATTGCGGCTGAAGGAGACGTGGAGAATAGGTCAAGAAAACTGTGCAGTGGGATAAGGGGTGAGTAAGAATAGAAAGTAGCAATTGTCTGAGTAAAAGGTCCACATGGTATATATAAGACCCTATAGATAGATAGGGCAGAAATATAAGACCCTATAGATAGAGAGGACAAAAATATAAGACCCTATAGATAGATCGGGCAGAAATATAAGACCCTATAGATAGAGCAGAAATATAAGACCCTATAGATAGAGAGGGCAGAAATATAAGACCCTATAGATAGATAGGGCAGAAATATAAGACCCTATAGGGCAGAATAAATAAGGGGAAATTGCTTTACTGTAAGTGCTGATAGACCTGTTTAGAAAGCCGGCAAAATGGTAGTAGATGATTAAAAGTAAAGTAACAGAGAATAATCATAGTGTTATAGTGTTATTAGACTGTTAAATGTTTTAGACAAGGCCAGTAGGATAAAAGGACTTTTGGAAATGAACAAAGGGTCTGTTTAAGTAAGATCTTGGCTGACAGAGATTGATTTACGTGTGTGTGTGTGTGTGTGTGTGTGTGTAGTTTAATCATTGTGATCTGATTTGTATGCATTATTGTTTGTTGGTGGTTAAATGTTTGTGTTTTGTTTCCCTGGAGCTTGAGATCCAGGGGTATTTTGATTTTATTTTGCTCTGTAAGAATTTGAGAGAGTTTTTTCTGAGAGAGAAATTTCTCAAGAAACCGTTAGTGATTGATGCATTTTGAAGGTGCAGTGTTAGATTGGTTTCTTGTGTATTAAGGCAACCCCCTCATACTGTGTTGCCCCTATGCCTTATAACCCGACCACCTGTACTCAATGGCGTTTGCAGCACTCTAGCCGACCTCTAAACCCGGGTGATTCATCAACTTATAGGCAATCCTATTGCCCCTTTTGGTGCCTCCTACTTCAGGCCTCTATGTTCGATCAGCAGGATGATGTGGGCAGGCACCAACTCCAACGATGGTGTGGTCCACCAGTCAGACTAATTACACATTCCCCGTGGCTGCTTTCAGGATACGGGTAGGACTGAGTTTTGAAGGCTTTAAGCGAAATGGCTCCACACCAGTCGGCTATTTTAAGGGTCTTTTGGGAATACGATTGAACTAGAGGTGGACACCACATTTGGGACTGTTTTAAATTCCCAACGTATCTCACTGGCAGATACTTGGGGGCTGTGTGGTAAGAAAGGAGGGTTGCGCCTGACACTGCCCACTGACTGGAGTGGCAGCTGTGCCCGCGTAATGCTCCTACATGAGGTAGTTATATCGGCACACACACAGCTTAATGCTATGTCACAGTCAGCTTTGCGCTGAACTCAGCGACGGTATGTCCCTGACCCGACGATTCGGATTGATAGGATAGGACAGCCAAGAGGTATTCCTAATGAGTTTAAGGCCCAGAATGAGATTGCCGCGGGCTGGGAGGCTCTCATGCCAGTGATAGGGGTTAGTAAGAATGCTGAATGGATTAATTACATTTGTTACAAACAGCAGAGATTTATCAATTATACTGATGATGCCCTTGGGAGAACAATTGGATGTTACTACCAAAATGACATGGCAAAACAGACAGGCCTTAGATTGGATACTGGCAGAAAAAGGCGGGGTTTGTGTGATGTTTGGGGAACATTGCTGTACCTTTATACCTAACAACACTAGCCCTGGGGGATCTTTTACTAAAGCAATGGAAAAACTAAAGAATCTAAGATGGGAGCTAAAAGACAATGCAGGGTTTGGTCATCAGGCTTTTGATTGGCTGAATAATATATTAGGGTCTTGGGAAGTATGGTTTGTTAAGATTGGTCTTATTGTAGGTGCGGTTTTGCTTATTGTCGCCTTTGTCTTTTGTTGTGCTTTATCTTTTATTAAGTCCTTTTTAGTTTGCGTCACTACATGGCAACTTGAAGTCATTTCAGCTACCCCAGGAAGTGCTTACTCCTCTGATGGAACCCCACCACTCTATTATTATGATCTGACAACCGCCACGGTGCAAGGAATATGTCCATGTGGGGACGTCAATGATACTTCTGCAGAACACGCAGGTCCTAGATTGTGAGGGATCTTGGGTCTTTTTTCCTGTTCTAGTTATTGGAGGACAGAGTTTTGGCCCAAGGGACCCCAGGAATAGAGGAAGAACCCTTTAAGTCTCAGACTCCGAAAATTATTTAGTCCTAATTGGGGCCTAAATTGTTTGTATTGGGCACAAGAGAGGCTGAGCTTATTGTCTTCTTTCTCTAGGTGAGACCAGTAGGTCTCAAAGGGGGGGAATATGGAAAATAAAGAACATGAAAGCATGGGAAGGGTTAAAGCATGAAGACTACTGGCAATCTGTGGTCTGTGAAGGCAGGATGGGATAAGAATAGTGGACTGCTCTTACACCAATTAGCAGAGTAAGGTTAAGGCTGAAAGGACACTATGGTGAGATGAGACATCACAAGTAATAAAGCAAGTTTCTCTGTTAAGTGTTATTATGACAGGATTGGGACCATAAATATTTGGGACATGACATTAAAATATCTAATTAATAGTTAGTAGAGTCAGCTTGAGACAGGAGACAATTTTAATAGATGGAATATCCATCATGACAGGTTAGTCTGGAATGGAAGATCGCTGTAAGAGAGTTAGCAATAAATATCAAACTGTGACATTAGAATAACATTAAGTTGAATGTACAACTAAAGAGATAATGCGAACTAACACAATTGGTTTATTATGTAGCTAGAGTGAGGTACTTTGATTAATATAGTTGGACATGCAGCTAAGCTAACAGAATCATAATAAAAACAATATTAAAAACCATGGACCCTGAGACCCGTGGGCATTCCAGAGTCCACTTTCTCAGTGTCACAGTTTTTTGTTTGCAAATAAAAGACCTATTTCTTGAAGAACTCTCTGCTTCTCCTGGTGATTCTCTATATTTTCTCCACAACAACTGCAGCTCTAGGGTAGTACACTCACACTGCAGTTCCAGGCTAGTACATCCATACTGCATCTCCAGACTAGTCCAACATGCCCGAATCTGATGGAAGGTACCTTCCCCCATCCTTTGCAACAACCTTGTTACTGATACATATTTACTGTCCTGGAGTTTCTTAATCATTCTTTGTGGTTCTGCAGAAGCATATTGCAGTCTGCAATCAATGAAGTTAAAAATCACACAACACTAGGTTATAGTCCAACAGGTTTATATAGTCCAACAGGTTTATATAGTCCAACAGGTTTATATAGTCCAACAGCACTCCAATAGCTAGTGCTTCCAAATAAACCTGTTGACTATAATCTGGTGTCATGTGATTTTTAACTTTGTACACCCCAGTCCAACACTGGCATCTCCGAATCATGGCAGTCAATGAAGATGGTTTTGTGAAAGCATTTGATCAATTGATTTCAAGTACTGAGGCATTTTTAACCATTATTAATACATTCAGTCTTTCATTTGAGAGTTGTGTAGGGTTTATGTCAGCAGTATATAATACGAAAATGTTGAGGCAACAAACCCACTGACTTTATTATAGAATGCATTGCTGAAGCAAGTCATATTTGCTCATGAAGCTGATGTTACTATACACAAATAATTTGTTCCAGTTTCCACATCATTCTATATGCTCCAACCAATAAGATTAATGTGAAAATGCATTAAAATCACAGAAAAAAACAAATAAGCGTTAAATGAAGTCAACTCTAAGCATGAGTGAATTTTATTGATCTACATTAATTCTTTTTACTTATTCCTTAATAAAACGTAGACAGTCGGTTTGTGAAACATATCTGAAATCAATTCCAAGCCCCTGAGACCCTTTTGGGTGAGGACATGTCTGGACCATGTTCTGCCAGGAAACCAGCATCCAGAAGGAAAAAAAATCGTAAAACTAGTGACTGAGATATTTTGATCTGATTTCCCACGTTTCCATCAAATTGGAAATTTCCAAGTTTTAGGATTCTTTTTTACTCGTTTTTCCCTTTGGGAAATTAAACACAGGTTGACACAAACCCAAAGGGTGGGATTTCCCTTCCCTAGAAGTGGCAGGGCAGGTGGTGGAAAAGGTAAATACTTGGAGATTGGGATTGGAGATCCTGACGCCTTCCCATCAAGTTGCTAATTAAATTCTGGGCAGGAATGTCTATGGCCAACCTGTTGTAACTGGACATCAATTAAAGCCCTCAAGTGGCCAATCAACAGCCACTTCAGAGTCTAAAGTGGTTGACTATTTTTGCTGATGGAGGTAGGGGTGAGGAAGTTATGCAACTTTAAAGGCCTCTGCCCAACCCCCAATACTTTATGCAAATCTTAATCTATTAATAATGTATTTTACAAACAGAAATGTCCTATTTACTTAAGATTAACACAACATATTTCAGAATTTGTTTGCCACCAATATGGTGCATTTGGTCACATGCAACAGCCTGAGATTTTATCTATTAACACATTGAGGAGAAAGTGAGGTCTGCAGATGCTGGAGATCAGAGCTGGAAATGTGTTGCTGGAAAAGCGCAGCAGGTCAGGCAGCATCCAGGGAACAGGAGAATCAACGTTTGTGGCAGAAGAAGGGCTTATGCCCGAAACGTCGATTCTCCTATTCCCTGGATGCTGCCTGACTGTGGTGAAACGGTTAAAAATTATGTCCCAATACATGTGTGAATCTAACCGGAATGGAGGTGTTGCTTAGTCCCGTGTGAATCTTATTACACACCTCCCCGTGTGAATCTTCTTATCTGTATGTAACCAGAATGGAATGTGTTTTTTAGCCTTGCTCTGCTGTTCACATGAATGTTTATATCTGGAAAAGAGTATATCAGCTGGAAAAGTCTCCAGTTCGGTGAGTCTGCTCCGGGGTTACGTTTAACCGCCGAGCGTGGGTTGTTGGCAACCGCTCTACGAGAACTGACGGCTCCCAGTTCCGGTAACATGTAGAGTGAGTATAAGCCAGACCCGTTGTAAGTATGAGACCTGGTTGTGGCGACGCTGCGGGGAATAAAATGCTCATATTCTAGCAGACTCGCCTCTTGGTCGTTTGTTCTGTGTCAGACTACTCTCCTACGAACCTGACCTTGAGAATTTTTTAAAACACTGACCTGCTGCGCTTTTCCAGCAACACATTTCCAGCTCTATTAACACATTATCTAGTTACCGTTCACAAAAATATTACAATTCTTTCCTTTCAACATCTTGAAAGTGGTATAGTTAGAAATTGAACTCCTCTATGGAATTTTCAGAAAGAAAGCAATTATAGATTTTTCCTTTGAGAAAAGACAGTCATAGAGTCACAGCAGTTAATTTCTCAAACATAACCATATTTCAAAACTATACAAGATTGTATTCTACAGAAGGTATATTTTTGTTACTCGTTGTCTCCAAATGTTTTATTAACCTGGGAATGATAGTGTAAAACAGAAACAATATAACACTGGCTGACACTGGGCTGTAAGACCAGTAGGCAGAGCAATGCCTTTGTTGTCCTTGATTATTTGCTATGAAAAGGTTCTAACAAGAGAGCATTATCAATCATAAATCACTAAGCATAGATCATCAACTTACTGAACAAATGAAACATAACTTTTCCAGACCACAAACAATCTGAATCTGTATATCAGTCTAATTTTAAAATATACTGTTAAGTAGACAGAGTTCATTTTGCAGTGAAATAAACAAAAGTGTATAGATGGCCATGATTATATGAATTCAACTCTCTGAAGAAATGTCATAAACCCCTGAGTGTGAAGCTCCAGCAGATTTATATCTGGACTTGAAGACAAACATCCTCATTATCACAAAGGGATAAAATACATAATCCATTACTATAAGGTGACAAGATTATATATGGAAATAGAATACCACATTATGGAAATACTGTGTCTTCTAAAATATATCATTTCATTCATTCATTTGAGCTCTGCCCAAAGGCAAGTCATTGACTCATTGCCTGCCAAAGGTGCATCCTGAGCTGTCTTCTTGGCACCTTTTGTCAGGGGTTATTTGCATCTTACCAATTGAGCTACCTAGCTCCTCCATAACATGTACTGTACTAGCTTAATGTCATGTCCAATGAATACCCAGCTCCTTCAAAATTAACCCCACTGTAGACATATGTGAGAACAAATGCAGGTTAAAAATGTATCAATGTGAAACAACACTGTCTATGTTTCATTACATTTGTGATAAAATGAAATTTTAATACAATTTATTCTTATTTAAAAATCCAATATCCTTGAAGTTTGTAATGCAGAAATCTAAAAGCATCGTAGTTCATTGGCCTACCTTAAATTTGGCTGCTAGCTGTTCTGTGGCTTCTTGCTCCTTCTTCAGATCTTCCATCATTTTTTCTTTCTCTTCTAACAATTTCTGTTTCTCTTCTGCCACCAAATTATGATCATCTTGGATTGCTACCTTTTCTTTTTCCAAGGTCTCTTTTTGTTCTTTGAGATAATTTTCCATGTCTTTCTCAATGTTATCTTCAGTCTCCTCTCCTTCATCTGTTATCTCTTCACCCTCCAGAATGATTTTCCTTTGGCTTTTTCTTCTTTTTTTGCTCAACATTCCTCTTCTCTCCAATTGGGCCTTCAATCGTGCAATCTCTTCTTGAAATTCTCTCAACAAAGCATCTTTGGGGTCTTCATTAATCCTTGGCTTGTTTTTAATATTCTTGGTTCTGTTGGCATATCTCAATGTTATTAAGCTCTCTTCATAGTTGCAGGATGCGGGGCCGATAGTGGCCACCATAATTGTCTTTGCATTACCACCTAAGGAGTCTTCCAATAGGCGGGTTAGTTTTGAGTCTCTGTAAGGAATGTGAGTACTCTTGCCATCCACCAGTGCTGATATTACATTACCCAAAGCAGAAAGAGAAAGATTGATTTTAGTAGCTTCTTTCAAACGCTCTCCCTGGACTCCAGTTTTGCTCTGCCGCTCACTACCAGCAAGATCAACCAGATTCAACTTGCCCACTCTGATGTGATTTTCACCGTCCAGTCCAAGTTCGCTGCACTCCACAGTAACAACAAAAATGGCATGAGATCTTGAGCTGTACTCATTCATATTGGTAGATGCCACTGATCTAGTCTGGTTTCCAACATTCATTACATGTTCTATTTCCTTGACATTTTTAGTTACGAATGATGATAGGTCTGTAAATTAAGAGTCAAAACATTTGACCATATTCCACTATGTATTATAAAACATCCACTTCCCTAAATTGCACAGTTTCCCCATTTAAATTGAAAAGAGTTTGTGCTACTCACAATAGAGAAACATGCTCTTACAGGCCTTGCTTACTTTTCATGGTTTATGTTGTGTGTCATCACTCATCTTTCTACAACAAAGGAGCCATTTAATGGTATCCCCTCCCTGCAAAACAATACTATTTCATATTGAAGCTTTCATTGATGGACACTTAAAGCAAACCAAAATATTTATTTGGCAATTTGCAGAAATAAACTTCAGATTGAAAAGTGCCCAAATTGCAGATTTATTTGTATAAATTCTTCTATAAATTTAAGTTGATCTGTAGTAAAATGAATCAAGACTTTTCTGAAGTCTTGGAGTACAGGTTCATAGCTCCTTGAAAGTAGAGTTGCAGATAGATAGGATAGTGAAGAAGGCGTTTGGTATGCTTTCCTTTGTTGGTCAGAGTATTGAGTACAGGAGTTGGGAAGTCATGTTGCGGCTGTACAGGACATTAGTTAGGCCACTGTTGGAATATTGCGTGCAATTCTGCTCTCCTTCCTATCGGGAAGAAGTTGTGAAAATTGAAAGGGTTCAGAAATGACTTACAAGGATGTTGCCAGGGTTGGAGGATTTGAGCTATAGGGATAGGCTGTATAGGCTGGGGCTGTTTTCCCTGGAGCGTCGGAGGCTGAGGGGTGACCTTATAGAGGTTTACAAAATTATGAGGGGCATGGCTGGACAAATAGACAAAGTCTTTTCCCCGGGGTGGGAGAGTCCAGAATTAGAGGGCATAGGTTTAGGGTGAGAGGGGAAAGATATAAAAGAGACCGAAGGAGCAACTTTTTCACACAGAGGGTAGTGCATGTATGGAATGAGCTGCCAGAGGATGTGGTGGAGGCTGGTACAATTGCAACATTTAAGAGGCATTTGGATGGGTATATGAATAGGAAGGGTTTGGAGGGATATGGGCCGGGTGCTGGCAGGTGGCTCTAGATTGGGTTGGGATATCTGGTCGGCATGGACGGGTTGGACCAAAGGCTCTGTTTCCATGCTGTACATCTCTATGACTCGAAGTATAATTTTCAGAAGAAAGGCTTCTCCAAACGTATGCATAATTAAATGAGATTGTAAATTTTTAGAATATGTACATCAGTTAGATGAGGGCATGGATGAAGTTAGTGTTGAAAGATGTTTAGGTAATAACAAAGTAAATTTCATCAAACTCTGTTTTTCACTGAGGAACTGATTTCACTTTTCAATTGATATACAATTTTGTTCTGGCCAGTGAATCATTCTATCAATCTGTCATGAATTTGTGAAACATGAACATGTTGTGTGGGTTCATTCCACACTAGAATAAATAGGCATAACCCCAAGTCACCCATAAACACCAATAGCAATCTGCCAAGTAAAGAATGGGTCGGTGTTGGGCTTCTTTAATCTAAGGCCTGGCATGGTCGATGGAGCAGTGTACTGGAATCCCAGAAAGAAATGTACATGGGAGAATATGAAGCAAAGAAAAGAGAATTCAAATCTCAGTTTAACGGAGGTTAGTTGAGCCATTATTCAAACTACTGGACAGTTCTATCAATTACTGGCATGTTTTGTTGGAGACAATGAGCCAATGCCGATTCATAATGACATCAGCACTTTGTTGAGGACATCAAAGACCAATATTGCAGAGTCTAGTTGGCAGGAAATGACAGTGGTGAATACCAACTTATTCAATTGTATTTTTCAGCTGATTCATGGCTGAGGTAACAGGCTGAGCTAAAAGTATATTCTGGTGTTTATCGCCGTGCTAGGAGGTTGGACATCATCCAAATATAATTACTTACAGGTCCTCTGACCCACCAGATGCTGGAGTCATTTTCTTTCCTTTTATTACCATGTGTCTTTGAGTGAGATATATGTCCATCAATGATAAAGCAAAAATCTGCAAAACTGCAGCTAAAAACAAAACTGTTGACTCTGGACTTCAGGACTGTCCTGAAGCAAAAAAGATTATTAATATTTAAGAGTAGAATTATTGATTTGATTTTCAACTTCTTAACAAAACATCAATTGTTTGATGATACTGACTCCTCCCCCTCCCTCCCATGTCTTGTGAAGAAAACAAACAGATACACTGGTCTCCATCACAGCCTGGAAGACAGGCTCCTTTTCAAATCTTCACACGTTTAATCTAATCACTTGTCGTGTTTTTAATTCTTTTAATAAAACAGTTATTTGATTCACAATGTTAAAGAGGCCACCTCCTCCTTTACCTTTAATGTAAACCCCAGTTTCTGGTTTTTCTTTCAGCTCCAGCTTTTTGTTCTCATCTTTGTTGAGGAGATCCCGGATCTCCTCCTGGTAGATCTCTAGGTAGGAAGCCCTCACCAGGTACTGCTGGTCCTGGGACCGCGAGATATGGGTGAAGATGTGTTCGAATGAGTTGGGAATGATGCCTCTTTTCTCCGGCTCGGCCCACACTCCCTGCATAGTGTAGGTTTTGCCGGTGCCTGTCTGTCCATAAGCGAACACGGTGCCATTGAAACCCTGCAGCACTGAGTCTACCAGAGGGCGGACTGTCTCATCATAGAGCTCACTCTGCCGGCAGCTGCTCTCATAGACCGCATCAAACCTGAAGCTCTTGGGCAGCTCCGTGGGACTGCCTTTGGGGTTTCGGATAGACACCTGTCCCAGGTTCACATCCATCTCCACAATCTGCTCACATCCAGCCGCCTCTTCCTTCCCATTCATTGGGCGGCACCTAACAACCACCTTCACCGACTCAGAAACCTTCGCCTTGGACATTTTCTCCTGTTTTGTGGCTTTGCTCAGAATGCGGTCTCCCTCAGCCTGACACCTTTCACTGGTTGTATTGTCTCTGCAATAAAGCAATGCACCCGTTCCGCATCATCACATTGAGAGCTGCAGCTTGCACCTTACAATCCCTTACCGAGATCTCCTTTACTCGGGCACCGAGGACGCAGAGCAGAGACTCGCTGCCTGTGAGCTTCTCCCATTTGCAGCTGACAACGCCTTTGTCATTTGGATGCTGCAGGTTGTGTGATCTCAGGCTCTGTGCTGGAGCTGGGACTGACTGAAGCGACGCCACTTCTCTGAGCTCCACAGGAGGACGCCCCAAAGCTGCTGAGCATCCTCATCCAAACAGAGACCGCCCCATACAAGCGGCCCTCAGCCTGGAGAGTGTGTCGGGAAATGTAGTTACTGCTGAGAATGCAGTGGGGTGGAAATTCGGAAATCAGCTCTGACTGACTCCTCCCTCCCTCCACAGTGCAACCGCGCCACTCTCATAGCAAGTCATGGATTGGCTGATGCTATAAATTACAGTCAGGGGCTCAGAATATTCCAGAAATTAGATTTTCAAAACCCCCATTCACAATGGAAAACAAAACCCTCAATGTATAAAGATTATGGATGAAAATGTTAATATGTTTATTCATGGTAGAGTCAACTGGCAGCGCAGTGCCACATTAGCTTCCCTGTTGGAGTCTGGTCACTGCTGTTAGGTCAGAAAATGCAGCTGCCATTCACATCCAGCAAGGCCCCACAAGCCCCAAATAAATCACTACAACCAGACTTTTTTGTTTTTGGCAATATAGGATCCAGGACAAATATTCCCAAGCACAATGTGAACCTTCTCTGGTCTTCTAGAATCTTACTGCATCAAGCAAATTAATGAAAAGATTAATGAAAAGTTCTTGAAGTATATAAAAGGGAAAGAATAACTAGAGAGAGAATAGAACCCCTCAAGGACCAAAGTGAACACGTGTGTGTGGCACTGCAGCAGATGCGCGAGATCCTCAATGAATATTTCTCCTGTGTGTTTACTGCAGAGAAAGACACAAAGACCTGGTGATATCTTGGGGACAGTCCATCTTACAGTCGAGGAGGTTTTAGACATATTCAAATGTATGAAGGTGAATAAATCTCTTGGTTCTGACCACATATATCCAAGAATGTTGCAAGAGGCTGGAGAAGCAAATACAGGGGACCTGGCTGATATTTTTGCATCATCGTTAGCCACAGATGAGGTCGTGGAAGACTGGAGGGTAGCAAATGTTGTGCCCTTATTCAAGAAGGGCTGCAAAGAAAAGCCTGGGAACTATAGACCAGTAAGCCTAACATCTGTGGTAAGTAAGTTACTTGAGAAGATTCTGAGATAAGATATACACGCATTTGGAAAGACAGGGTTTGATTTGGAGTAGTCAGCATGGCTTTGTGAGTGGGAGATTATGCCTCACAAATTTGCTGGGAGTTCTTTGATGAGGTGACCAGGAAGGTTGACGAGGGCAGGCAATAAATGTAGGCCTTTGATAAGGTTCCACATGGTAAGCTGCTGTGCAAAGTTAGATCATATGGAATCCAGGGCGAGCTGGCAAATTGGATACACAATTGGCTTGATAGCAGGAAGCAGAGGGTAATAGTGGAAGGAAGCTTGACAGACTGGAGACCTGTGACTAGTGAAGTGCCTCAGGGGTTGGCACTGGGCCCATTGCTGTTTGGACACCACAGGAAATGATATCATCAACCCAAAGAAACCCAAACATATAAATAGAAAGCAGGAATTATCAGCAGTGCGTTGCCTGAGGCCCACTGAAGATGTTATCTAGTATGGTAACGAAACATCTGGAAATGAATCTTCCCGCTCAGCGAGCAAACCTACATCCAGAACCTCACCCTGAGCTACAAATCTTCTTAAAACTCGCTAAGTGAAGAGGTTTATCAGAAATTGTAACAGGACCTTGATCAGCTGGTGAAGTGGGCTGAGAAATAGCAAATGGAGTTTAACATTGTTAAAAATCACACAACACCAGGTTATAGTCCAACAGGTTTAATTGGAAGCACATTAGCTTTCGGAGCGACGCTCCTTCATCAGGTGATTGTGGAGGGCTCGATCGTAACACAGAATTTATAGCTCCAATTAAACCTGTTGGACTATAACCTGGTGTTGTGTCATTTTTAACTTTGTACACCCCAGTTCAACACCGGCATCTCCGAATCAGGAGTTTAACATGGATGTGTGAGATCTTGTATTTTGGAAAGTTAAATCAAGGTGGGAGTTTCATGCTGAATGGTAAAGTCGCAAGGTGTAGTGGAATAGAGGGACCTTGGAGTTCAGGTACACGGTTCTCTGAAAGTGGGATCGCAGGTAGACAGGGCAGTGAAGAAGGCTTTTGGCACATTGGCCTTCATCAGTCAGGGCATTGAGTAAAGAAGTTGGGGAGTTAGGTTGCAGCTATACAAGACGTTGGCAAGGCCACACTTGGAGTATTGTATTCAGTTTTGGTCACCTTACTATAGGAAGGATATTATTAGACTGAAAAGAGTGCAGAAGAAATTTACAAGGATGTTGCCAGGACTCAATGGTCTGAGTTATAGGGAGAGGTTGGACAAGCTAGGATTTTTTTCTTTAGAGCGTAGGAGACTGAGGGGTGATTTTATAGAGGTGTAAAAGATCATGAGAGGAATGGATAGCATGGTTGCATTCAGTCTTCTTCCCAGGGTTGGGGAATGGAGGACTAGAGGGCATCAGTGTAAGGTTAGAGGGGAAAGAATAAAAGGGAACCTGAGGGGCAATGTTTTTACATAGACAGTGGTACGCATATGGAATGAGCTGCCAGCGGAAGTAATCGAGACGGGTACATTAACAACATTTAAAAGGCATTTGATCAAATACATGGATAGGAAATGATTAGAAGCATATAGGCCACGTGCAGGGAAATGGGGTTAGCGTGGATGGACATCGATGAAGGGCTTTTGCCTGAAACATCGATTTTCCTGCTCCTCGGATGCTGCCTGACCTGCTGTTCTTTTCCAGCACCACTCTGATCTAGATTTTGGTCAGCATGGACCAGTTTGGCTGAAGGGCTGGTCTCCGTGCTATAGGTAAAAACAATGACTGCAGATGCTGGAAACCAGATTCTGGATTAGTGGTGCTGGAAGAGCACAGCAGTTCAGGCAGCTCCGTGCTATAGGACTCTATGACTCTATGATTCATCAGTTGTGAAGGACTTGGTTTTTATATTAGTCCCACTATTGCCTGTCAGTACTTTTAAAGTTTCTCCAGTTTGGCCACAGTGTAAATCCTTTCATAACACTCTGAAATGTTTTAATGCCAGGGACTCCTTTTGTTGTAAAAGTACAATATGTGTTCCTTAGCACACCTCCACAGTTGGCAGCTGCTTAATGTAGAGGTACGGTATCATTATTTATCATCCTACCAATGACAATAATTCATCCCTTTCTACTAGTGGGGGGGGTGCTGACTTAAGAACATAGAATAGCACAGCACAGGCCCTTCGGTCCTTGATGTTGTGCTGACCTGCAAATTTAATCTGATGTCTATCTAACCTACACTGTCCCATTATTATCCATATGTATACCCAATGCCCATTTAAATGCCCTTATCAGAAGTGCTTCGCCTGAGGCCCACTTAAGATGTTACCTAGTAAGTGATGAAACGTCTGGAAATGAACCTTTCAACTCAGCGAGCAAACCTACATCCAGAACCTCAACCAGAGCTACAAATCTTCTTAAAACTCGCTAATAAAAGAAGTTTATCAGAAATTGTAACAGGACCTTGATCAGCTGGGCAAGTATGCCAGGAAATGCAGTTTGGATTAGAAACTGGCTTTCTGTAAGAAGGCAACAAGTGGTGGTTGATGGAAAATATTCAGCCTGGAGTCTGGTTACTTGTGGTGTGCCACAAGGATTTGTTTTGGACTACTGCTGTTTGTCATTTTTATAAATGATCTGGAGGTGGGTGTAGAAGGATGGGTTAGTAAATTTGCAGATGACACTAAGATAGGTAGAGTCGTGGATGGTGTCGAAAGATGTAATTGGTTACAGATGGACATAGATAAGATGCAAAGCTGGGCTTAGAAGTGGCAAATGGAGTTTAATAAAATATAACCCTTGTTGTTGTCTCTGACTCTATGTATCTATGATATGCAACATAATTAAGATCCAAAGATGTGTTAGGTGAAGTTGTTATGGACTAGGCCAGACCACTCAAAACATTCTTAAACAGACAGCTCAGACCATAACTTTGTTATTTGTTTCAGTAAGTGTACAGTGAACATTACCCGGAGTAAGTTAGCTGGTGGACTACCAGGTTTTAAAACAGACAAAACTTTATTCACAAAATTACACAATAAGACACAAAGAACAAAATAAAGAACCCCTACACAACTGACTCTGTCCAAACTAAACTAAATTATTATGCTGTTCTGAATATACACAACAGTCCCAATAAGCAAACTCCCTTAAAAAACAGTAAAAATGGAACAAATGCTTACAGGTTGAAGTTGGAAGGGCAGAAGGAGAGAGAGAGATTTGCAGCCTGTTTCCACACAGCTGAACTCCTAACTAGTTCTGGACTGAACTCAGCCAGGCAGCTGACCACTCCGCTTTCATTATCCAAGTCCCTTCTAAAACATGACCACTTTGGCCTGAAGTCTCATCTGTTTACATATAAACAAAAGGCCTCTCAATACCTTTCTCATCTCTGTACCAAACTAGTCTCCTCGGAGCTGGGAGAGTTTTATGACCCCTCTGTAAAAAAAGGACACATTACCCTTGAGAAAAGGAATAGCTTTTAGAAAAAAAGGTCCAGCTTTGTGACTAAGTACTTTTCAACATTGTTATTGTTCTATTAAACTGACAGAAAACAAAGAAAATTTACAGCCCAGGAATAGGCCCTTCGGTCCTCCAAGCCTGAGCCAATCCAAATGTACTGTCTAAACCTGTCGGTCAATTCCTAAGCATCTGTATCCCTCTGCTCCCCACCTACTCATGCATCTGTCTAGGTGCACCTATAATGAATCTACCGTGCCTGCCTCTACCACCTCTGCTGGCAACGCGTTCCAAATGCCCACCGCCCTCTGTGTGAAGTACTTGCCGCGTGTATCCTCCTTAAAGTTTCCACCTCTCACCTTGAAAGCGTGACCTCTCATTATTGAATCCTTCACCCTGGGAAAAGCTTATCTCTATCCACCCTGTCTATACCCTTCATGATTTTATAAACCTCAATCAGGTCCCCCCTCAATCTCATTTTTTCTAATAAAAATAAACCTAACCTGCTCAACCTCTCTTCATAGCTAGCACCTTCCATACCAGGCAACATCCTCGTAATGGAAATGTGTTGCTGGAAAAGCGCAGCAGGTCAGGCAGCATCTAGGGAACAGGAGAATCGACGTTTCGGGCATTAGCCCTTCTTCAGGAAGAAGGGCTAATGCCCGAAATGTCGATTCTCCTGTTCCCTAGATGCTGCCTGACCTGCTGCGCTTTTCCAGCAACACATTTCCATCTCTGATCTCCAGCATCTGCAGACCTCACTTTCTCCTCAAAGAGAACATCCTCGTAAACCTTCTCTGCACCCTCTCCAAAGCATCCACATTCTTTGTGTAATGTGGCGACCAGAACTGTACACTGTATTCTAAATGTGGTCGAACCAATGTCTTGTACAATGTTAACAGGACCTGCCAGCTCCTATACTCAATATCCCAATCTCAAAAACAAATCAGGCGAATTCGTGGGATTTTAATTGTGACTGTGTGATACACGGTGCAAAAGCCAACAAGAACAATGACACAGGAGGGAAATGCACAACTCAATTGGAAGGTAGGCTTCCATTCATTTTCTACTAAAGGATACACACTTCAGTAAAGAAGGAAGTTTTCTTAGAATGAAAAATGATTGTAGCCATTGGAGTAGCACCCAAAGGTTTACAGTAAATTTTAGTTGGCTGCTTTCTTCAACTCACCAACTCCTTGTTCTTGCTTTTCTAAATTGATAGGGGGGGCTATTAGATCAATTCTTTAGGTGTGAACTTAACATCAATTAGAAGAACAACAAATAACTAGGAAACTTGAACAGTGCAGCTCTAAACTGGTTAGATGTGTGTAAGGTTTTCACTCTAAGAAAATGTAGAAGAAATTCTACTTTGAACATATAAATAACGTAAATTAATCAAAACATTTAAATGTTTCTCCATAATTTCAACTCAATAAAGGAGTAATAATGGCATGTTTGCTGACGATCATGAGAGATCCAGGTACAAAAGCAGTATTGTGTAGCAATAAGTGTCATTATCAAAGTGTATTGTGTCTGTGAATACATTCTTGGTATGCAGTAATAATCCAAAGATTTAAAATAAAATAAAACTAATGTGTCAGGAAATGAAAGAGGAAGGAACAACCATGACCAATTGTGATAATGAATAACTCATTTCATCATAAAGCAATGGAAATTCCAGGCTTTCATACTTTCTAAACACATTCTGAATTCATGTGTGCATTTCCAGTTAATAACAATTAAATTAAAAAAAAATTAATTTTTGGTTATTGCTCCATGCTAAAGCAGAAAATTTAAACTGTCAAATTTACCAAATGAATGGTATTAAATACATCAAATAGATCCAGGATAAATGATCTTATTTGACATGTTGTATTCTCTTCTCTCATTCTCCTTTCTCTATGTTTAATAACGCTGCTTGCTTTGAATTATTAACATGGGTTCATATTGCTAATTTCTTTATGCTTACAGTACATTGCAAGAACAATCAAGAGAGCAGAAATATTTACTTTTATCTGTATGATCTCTAAAGTTTAGCAATTTGGCAAAATATATTTTTCCATTACTATTTTTGATGCTGCTCACTACACCAATATTGCAGTGATTGTCAAATTCCACACCATAACAGGAGAACATCAGGCACATATCAGGAGTGTGATGGAATATTCTCTACTTGCCAGCATGAGTGTAGCTCCAACAGTCAAGGTCAATACCATCAAGGGCAAAGCAGCTCTCCTGATTGACACCCCCACCCTCCTCTAGCTTATCTCTAGCTTCAGGCTCTCTGCCTTTATTCCTGATGAAGGGCTTTTGCCCGAAACGTCGATTTCGCTGCTCCTTGGATGCTGCCTGAACTGCTGTGCTCTTCCAGCACCACTAACCCAGAACCCTATCTGACACCTTTAACATTCACTCTCTCTACCACTGACACATAGTGACATCCACGTTTACAATCTACATGATGCACTGCAACACGATGTCCTGATGAAGGGCTTACACCCAAAACATCGATCCTCCTGCTCCTCAGATGCTGCCTGACTTACTGGGGGCTTTTTCAGTACCACACTCTCAGCACTGCAACAATTCACCAAGGCTCCTTGCACTGCACCTTACAACTTCGCAATCATAATCATCCAAAAGGACAGGCAGCAGAATATGGGAATGTGCTCCACCAACTGCATGTTTCCACTCCAAGTTACATATCATCCTCCCTTGGCACTATATCAACTTTCATTCAGTGTCATTAGGTCAAAATCCTAAAACTACTCCCTAACAGTATTATGGGTTTAAAGTACGGCACATATACTGCAGCAGTTCCAGACAGCGGCTCACCACCAATTTTTCAAGGGCAATTAGGAATGGGCAATCAATGCTGGCCAAGCCAGCGATGCATATATCCTATGAATGAAATTTAAAGAGAAAAGTGAAATGAGCCTGTCCTCAGAGTCAAGCTGAGGGGAAATTTGCAAAGACTTCAGTATTATATATCATTAAAACATACAAACCTAATATTAACTACAATTGTGTCAGTAATTATATGTTGGGTTTTGTTTTCTAGTTTAAATAAAATTATCAACAGCATATAATTAACCTGTAATTGTTCAAATTGTGCAGCTAATAAACGTAGAATCGTGGCTGAAGTAAGCAGAAAATTAGAAATTACAGTTTTTTATTTGGAGAATCCAGTGTTTCCTGAGCATCACATATCTGGTCCATTTTATTCTAATACTCATGTTAGCAATGAAATAAAAATAAAAAAGTGAAAGGATGAAGAAAGATCATTGTGCACAGTTATTTGTGCTGACATTGGCTTGAACATGAAACTGAAAAGATGTGAAAACTTTAAAGATTTGATTTCAAAAATTCAATCTATTTTTCCTTTTTTGAATCGACCAACATTGATCAGCCTGATACAAACCCAAGAGCTCTGGTTAACAACCTTTCAGGTGCTCCCTCATTTTTTTGAAGTAAGACACAGATGGTCATAGTTTTCCATCAGGTTGGCATTTAAGCAATAGATTGCAATAATGTATTTATACTGGCGAATCAATTTACTATTTTAAATTTTGTGGCGTTTTTGACAATCATTTTAACAGTATTTGAATATATGGTCAAGAAATTGTCTGATGTTCACACAGTAAATGCTTATCCAGATTTTCTGACTCATGGTTAAATCAAATGTTTTCCCTATTTCACAAGTTGTACCACATCTATTGTATTCTTCTATGATCTCTTTCTATCACTTTGATCTTCTCCTGATGTGAGTTTGCACCTCAAAAAAAGGGAATCTCTCTTTTTGTCTTTCTTTCCATGGTGAATATCCATTGTTTATCCTTTAATGTTGTGTACCTGTGACTTAGTAATGTTAATTCCCAATCTTGCACATTAACAGCTTTCTGTGTTGACTGCTCCTCAGCTTCCCACTTGCCTGTGAATTACATGGAGAACCTGTGACCTGTTTTATAGCTGCCTCTCTCATGAATTGAACTCCTTGCATTCTTTAACAGAGATCTGGTGACCCTCAGGTTAAACTTACTACCAGGTGCCTTGGCTCTCTCTCTCTCTAATGAGAGAGCAGTCCTGTGTCCTCCAGGATTATGGTGATTTTCACCTTTTCAGAACAGTGGAAAATGAGGAAGGTTTTGCCAATATTTTCAGTTATAATGTGCACATCTGGAGAGGGATCATGGTCTTTGTCTCCAATATGAGGGCCATATTCTCTCATGTCTTTGTACTGATTTTTGCTTCCATAGAAAGAACAGCCTCTTGTACTGAGCATCAGCTGCAGCCATCGACTAGTGTTTGTTGGGTCTTGCCTGAACATTCAGACTGCCATCTTAAACAGAAGGCAATATATTTCCAAGTCAGGATGGTGAGCGGCTTGGATGGGAATCTGCGGATGGTAATGCTCCCATGTATCTGCTGCCCTTGTCCTTCTAGATGGAAGTAGTTGTGGGTTTGGAAGGTACTGTCTAAGGATCTTTGGTCAAAGGATCTGATCCACCTTGCAGATAGTACTCACTGCAATTATTGAGTGCCGTTGATGGAGAGCATGAATGTTTGTGGATGTGGGACCAATCAAGTGGAATGCTTTGTCCTGGATGGTGTCAAGCTTCTTGAGTATTGTTGGAACTGCCCCCATCCAGGCAAGTGGGGAGTATTTCATCACACTCCTGACTTGTGCCTTGTTGATGGTGGACAGGCTTTGGAGAGTCAGAAGGTGAGTTAGGATTACAAGCTTTGGACATAGATACAGCAACACATTATCATTCTGGATTATTCCAGGCTGCTGCATACTGAAAGGTGCTCCCTGATTTGTTAAGCATCTCCTGCAAACTGGAGGTTTTTTTTGCTCAACTCCTTTCTCTGTGAAAAGATAGGCATTCCAGAAAAGGGCTGCTGCTACTGGTTCCTCACCAGAGGTGCAGGGTAAAGGTGAGTAACTGCCGCTCTCCCCCACCACCCCTATACCAAACTTACAATCGACACTGGGAAGTATAGGTCAAGTGGAGTAGTAGGAATGTCCTTCAAATGTTGGAAACTACATCTAAAGCATTGAATGTACAGTATCAGAACCAATCCTGTAACAAATGCCTTTCACCAAGGCAAGGAAGCAAGTGCACAGTCTCAGTATTTATTCTTTTTTCTTGCCTATCACTTGTTCAACCCCTTCTCTTGTTGACCTCTTATCTTGATTCCCCAGTAAGTTCAACAAAGCTTGGGAAATCTGTATAGGCATGCTTTTACTCAGAAATTTGTTTTGAAGCACATGATTAAAAAATCAGTTTGCATATAAAAATTGTAACCCAGTTGACCACAGAGGTTTCCTGCATCTTGTTGGTCACAGTAAATTTAACTGGAGAGTTATTCCTGGTGTCACAGTCGATGTTTCTCCTACCATTCAGACCATCTGAAACTATTACATTGCATTTTGTGAGAACTTGCTTTCTGCAAACTGGCTGCCAGGTTTCTTACAACAGGTTTCCTGAAGGAGGGTCACACCTGAAACATTGATTTCTCCACCTCCTGGTGCTGCCTGACTTGCTGTGGTCTTCCAGCCTCCTGATTGTCTACCTTGGTTTCTTACAACAGCGACTAAACTTTGAAAGTACTTCATTGGCTGTAAAATCTTTGGTATATGCTGAGATTATAAAGACACCTTTTATGATCATCCTGATAGCCCTTCCTTTATGCTGTACAATTGAAAGCATAGAATGCAGAATTGGGATGCTTCTGGGGTAATATTTCAGTCATTTCATAACATGTTACCATTGAATCGGCTGTCTCAATTTCACTTCAGAATCAGAGTACCCATGTGCACAAATACTCTGTCAATGTGATGTTTGGAGACCTCTGACTGCAGATGCAGGTGTCTGTTTTCAACAACCTCCAGTGCTGTATTTTTTTCTACTTCCAGACACCTTATAACTGGAACTTTTGATGCCAGAGAGCAACAAACATGTAATCATTGGCACAGGTATTCAAGGCAGCTTAAAAGCCAGCAGAAAAAGCAAAGAAAAATGAGAGAAAAACAGTGCCAAGTGGATGTATATATTAGGCTGCTTTATATCAGCCAAGTGGATTTCCTGACTGGAGCCTATTGACATAAAATTTATTACCTTGCAATCCTGAATTCTTATTATAGGCATTTTATTCCAGCAGTACTACAAGGCTGATCTCTATCCAACAAAGTGGAAAAGTACCCAGGTATCACTGTACACACAAAAAAAAGGAACAAATCTAATCGGGGAAATTATTGCACAGTCAACTGTCAGTAAGTTGACAGAAGAGACCATTGATAGTGCAACTTGATAGAACTAATTCACCAATAACCTGTTCACAGATACCAAGTTTGGTCCATACAGATCTGATCCAGAACCTCACTATAGACTAACTTATATCTGGACTAAAGAGTTAAATTATGGATTTTCTGTGAGAGTGACGGCTTTTCATATCAGGCAGCATTTGGTTACTTACGAATTGAAGGAGACCTTAATAAATTTGAAGTCCATAAGAATCAGCAGGAAAGTAGTTCACTGGATGGAGTGATAGATGGTTGTTGGAGACCAAACATCTCAAACCCAGGACATCAGTGTCAGAGATCCTCAGGTTAGTATCTTTTTTGATCAGATTAGATTACTTACAGTGTGGAAACAGACCCTTCGGCCCAACAAGTCCACACCGACCTGCCGAAGTGCAACTCATCCAGACCCATTCCCCAACATTTACCCCTTCACCTAACACTACGAGCAATTTAGCATGGCCAATTCACCTAACCTGCACATTTTTGGACTGTGGGAGGAAACCGGAACACGCGGAGGAAACCCATGCAGACATGGGGAGAATGAGGCGGGAATTGAACCTGGGTCTCTGGCACTGTGAGGTAGCAGTGCTAACCACTGAGCCACCGTGCCGCCCCATGTACCCTTGGGTACATTCTTTTCAGCTGCTTTATAAATTAACTTCCTTCCTTTGTAAGGTAAGGGTGGCGGTGCTCACTGATGATTGCAAGTAGCCAGTTCCCTTTTCAACTCCTCAAATTATGAAAGTTCTTTTACCACCAGCACACAATAGCTGCAGTGTGTACCATCCAGAAGACCCCCTGAAACATCACCAAAGCTTCTTTGACTGCACCTTCTAGTACTTGTTGATAGATACAAGAAAATGTCATACTTACAACTCGCATGCAACTTTGACTTGGAACTATGTTGCTATTCCATCATTGTTGCTGAATCGCACCCCTGGAACACTCTCCCTGACAGCATTGTGGGTGTACCCCCAGCACGTGGACAGTAGCATTCAAGAAGCAGGTTTACCCCCATAGTGTGTAGGAGCCTTCAGAGATGAACAGCAAATACCAGGCATTGCCCATATCATCTGAATGAATGATTGAAGCAAAATAGATGGGCAGGGGTCATAACTATGACTAACACAGCAAAACAGCTAAAAAAAGGATAAGGAAGGCAGGTTCACATTATTATAATATTGTAAACATCTTATTCTATGCCTTTTACATATCAATGACCTTCTCCAATCTTCATTCAACCTTATTTATTTTTTATTCAGTTATTCCAGGTCTATATGTCAGCTTCATTCAGATCACTGAATTACTGTATGCTCCCCAATAAAGCCGTGAAACTTTTGAGATTAATAATATAACATTTTTTGGCCACAATACATCTGGGCACTGACCATAAGGCCAGCAATGTGCTTTTTGTGCTGGCTGGTCACTTTGAAGAACCCCATGACTAATCAAATATTGTATACACTTTGGGGTAACAATGACTTGGTGTCCATAGTTGAAAAGAGGTGGGTAATAAAATGGTAGCCAATTTTCCAACTCTCTTAATTTTTATTTCTATCAAAATCTGTTACACTGCTCCATGGGCAGTCTGGCTCTGACACCTGTATGCACCTCCAGCAGACCCATGAAGATCGAGACATATGTTGCTATCGAGAGAAACTTGAACACATGCGAGTCAATTTATGCCATCCTATTAATACTAGGCCCATAGCTAGGGCTGTCTCTAATCCAAACGAATGGCAGATCTAGGAATCCCAGCAACATTCAAGGGAGATGTTTCTTGCATAACTCCCATGAGGATCTGAACTAGAGTCTTGGAGTCATAGAGATGTACAGCATGGAAACAGACCCTTCGGTCCAACCTATCCACGCCGACCATATATCCCAACCCAATCTAGTCCCACCTGCCAGCACCCAGCCCATATCCCTCCAAACCCTTCCTATTCATATACCCATCCAAATACCTCTTAAATGTTACAATTGTACCAGCCTCCACCACATCCTCTGGCAGCTCAATCCAGACACGTACCACCGTCTGCGTGAAAAAGTTGCCTCTTAGGTCTCTTTTATATCGTTCCCCTCTCACCCTAAACCTATGCCCTCTAGTTCTGGACTCTCCGAGCCCAGTGGAAAGACTTTGCCTATTTACCCTATCCATGCCCCTCATAATTTTGTAAACCTCTATAAGGTCACCTCTCAGTCTCCGACGCTCCAGGGAAAACAGCCCCAGCCTGTTCAGCCTCTCCCCATAGCTCAAATCCTCCAACCCTGGCAACATCCTTGTAAATCTTTTCTGAACCCTTTCAAGTTTCACAACATCTTTCC
>NC_057712.1:810274-812076 GCF_004010195.1 Chiloscyllium plagiosum | reverse complement strand
AGTCCTTGCCTTTCCAAATACATGTACATCCTGTCCCTCAGGATTCCCTCCAACAACTTGCCCACCACTGAGGTCAGGCTCACCGGTCTATAGTTCCCTGGTTTGTCTTTACTGGACTTCTTAAATAGTCGCACCACGTTTGCCAATCTCCAGTCTTCCGGCACCTCACCTGTGACTATCGATGATACAATATCTCAGCAAGAGTCCCAGCAATCACATCTCTAGTTTTCCACAGAGTTCTCGGGTACACCTGATCAGGTCCTGGGGATTTATCCACCTTTAACCATTTTAAGACATCCAGCACTTCCTCCTTTGTAATCTGGATATTTTGCAAGATGTCACTATCTATTTCCCTACAGTCTATATCTTCCATATCCTTTTCCACAGTAAATACTGATGCAAACTATTCATTTGGTATCTCCCCCATTTTCTGTGGCTCCACACAAGACTGCCTTCCTGATCTTTAATGGCTCCTATTCTCTCCCTAGTTACCCTTTTGTCCTTAATATATTTGTAAAAACCCTTTGGATTCTCCTTAATTCTATTTGCCAACGCTACCTCATGTCTCCTTTTTGCTCTCCTGATTTCCCTCTTAAGTATACTCCTACCTCCTTTCTACTCTTCTAAGGATTCACTCGATCTATCCTGTCTATACCTGACATATGCTTCCTTCTTTTTCTTCAACAAACCCTCAATTTCTTTCGTCATCCAGCATTCCCTATACCTACCAGCCTTCCCTTTCATCTTGACAGGAATATACTTTCTCTGGATTTTTGTTATTTCATTTCTGAAGGCTTCCCATTTTCCAGCCGTCCCTTTACCTGCAAACATCTGCCTCCGATCAGCTTTTGAAAGTTCTTGTCTAATACTGTCAAACTTGGCCTTTCTCCAATTTAGAATTTCAGCTTTTAGATCTGGTCTATCCTTTTCCATCACTATCTTAAATCTGATAGAATTATGGTCGCTGGCCCCAGTGCTCCCCCACTGACACCTCAGTCACCTGCCCTGCCTTATTTTCCAAGAGTAGGTCAAGTTTTGCACCTTCTGTAGTGGGTCCATCCGCAAACTGAACCAGAAAATTGTCTTGTACACACTTAAGAAATTCCTCTCTATCTAAACCTTTTACACTATGGCAGTCCCAGTCGATGTTTGGAAAGTTAAAATCCCCAACCATAACTACCCTATTATTCTTACAGATAACTGAGATCTCCTTACAAGTTTGTTTCTCAATTTCCCTCTGACTATTAGGGGGTCTATAATACAATCCCAATAAGGTGATCATCCCTTTCCTTTTTCACAGTTCCACCCAAATAACTTCCCTGGATGTATTTCCGGGAATATCCTCCCTCAGCACAGCTGGAGTGCTATCCCTTATCAAAAATGCCACTCCCCCTCCTCTCTTGCCTCCCTTTCTATCCTTCCTGTAGCATTTGTATCCTGGAACGTTAAGCTGGCAGTCCTGTCTATCCCTGAACCATGTTTCTGTAATTGTTATGATATCCCAGTCCCATTTTCCTAACCATGCCCTGAGTTCATCTGTCTTCCCTGTTAGGCCCCTTGCATTGAAATAAATGCAGTTTAATTTATTAGTTTTACCTTGTCCCTGCCTGCCCTGACTGATTCACTTCTGTTCTCAACTGTACCAGTCTCAGATCGATCTCTTTCCTCACTATCTCCCTGCGTCCCACCCCCAACCTTATTAGTTTAAATCCTCCCAAGCAGTTCTAGCAAATCTCCCTGCCAGTATATTAGTCCCCTTCCAATTTAGGTGCAATCCATTCTTCTTGTACAGGTCACTTTTA
>NC_057712.1:755442-808751 GCF_004010195.1 Chiloscyllium plagiosum | reverse complement strand
CCTCTCCGACTGAGCTCGATCCACTCCCTTTCCCTTTCCCTCTCCCTCTCCCTCTCTCTCTCTCTCTCTCCTGCACTGACCTCACCATGTGCTACCTTTGTCTGCTCTTCTCCCATTTAAAACTGCTGTTGTTTTGACTTTTTTTCTCCAAAGTTCCAAAACAATGCAACAGCTTATGAAACAGGAATTGCTGCTCTTGGAATTCAAGGAAATCACCTCCAACACCTAAAATATCTCAAAAAAAGGAGTAGCTCTTGCAGCCAACCATGTGCTTCCTTTGTCTGCTCTTCTCCCATTTAAAACTGCTGTTGTTTTGACTTTTTTTCTCCAAAGTTCCAAAACAATGCAACAGCTTATGAAACAGGAATTGCTGCTCCTGGAATTCAAGGAAATCACCTCCAACACCTAAAATATCTCAAAAAAAGGAGTAGCTCTTGCAGCCAGAAAGTTTTCCCGTCCTCCATCTTGGATTACCCAGATTCCTGGGCTGCAAGATTCTTTTCAATCCACACAGCTGGAGTCTTTTTTATAATTTGTTCACAGAATGTGGGCATTACTTGCTCGGTCAGCCTTTATGGTGCATCCCTAATTAACTAGAGGGCAGCGAAGAGCCAACCACATTGCTGTTCGTCTGGAGTCAAATGTAAGCCAGACCAGGTAAGGATGGCAGTATTCCTGTCCTAAAGGATATCTATAAATTAAATGGGTCTTTACAACAATCAACAATGGTTAAATGGTTGCCATTAGGATAACTTTTTATTCCAGAACAAACATCAATTTCCAACAGCTGCTGCAATGCACAGATTGGATGATTACCCACTCTGGACATCATGACTGGAAAGTATGAATGCTGAAGTATTGATGGATATTCTAATGTGAGATTGATTGTCTTGCTCATAGAGTCTTTGCAATAGACTCAATTACCTGAATTATAATATTTAAAGCTACTCACAGCAGACCTAGGGGCTTCGTAGCTTGGTACAGCAACTGCTCTGCCCAGGACTGTAAGAAACTACAGAGAGCTGTGAACAAAGCCCAGTCCATCACGCAAGCCAATCGACTCCATCTATTCTTCTCGCTGCCTCAGAAAGGACCCCTCCCACCATGGTTATATTTTCAGCCAACCTCTTCCGTTGGGCAGAAGACACAAAAGCTTAAACACATAGATTCAAGATCAGCTTCTTCCCTGCTGTTATTAAATTTCTGAGTGAACTTGTCAAATTTCAAATTTAATGTTGATCTCACTCTTTGTGCCCTTTCTCTGCAGCTGTAACATTGTATTCCTCGTTTCGTTCTGTTACCCTAATACACTTTGTATGGTATGGTCTGTCAGTACGCACACAACAAAAACTGTTCACTGTACCTAGGTATATATGACAATAATAAATCAAATCAGGGGAGCCAGACAGTGTCAAGAACCTGGAGGTTTGAGCAGTTGGTTTTTCAATGGCTTTTGACTGTGATAATGTGTCCTTGATCCAGTTTTTCAGATAAATAGAACAGGAGCACGTAATGGCAACCTGCACCTGACTATTGAAGCTTCACTCTTTAAAGGGAGTGAGTGAGGTTGGGAATGAAAACATTCGAGAGGGGTCAAAATTGAATGGCCACATGGAGATTCTGATTCCAGTAGATGGCCGAAAGAAACTGCCCTCAAATTCCGAGTAGGTATAGCTGAGGAGGCGAAACAAACACAGAAAATGCTGGAGAAACTCAGCAGGTCTGACAACACCTGTGGAGACAGAAATAGTGTGAATATTTCATAGTCACAGCATAGAATCAGACCCTTGGTCAAACCAGTCCATTCAGACCAAATCCCAAAATGTACTAGTTCCACCTGCCTGTGTTTGGCCCATATCCCTTCAAACATTTCTTATTCGTGTACATATCCAAATATCTTTTAAACATTGTAACTGTACCTGCTTCCATCACTTCCTCTGGAAGTTCATTCCACACATGAACCACTCTCTGTTTCGAGACGAATATTACTCATACTCAGACTTAGAACTAGGTATAGAATCATAGAATCTCCAGTGTGGAAATAGGCCATTCGGCCCAACAGGTCCACACCAACTCTCCGAACTGCATTCCACACAGACTCACACCCCTTACCCTATCTCTGTAACCCTGCATTTCCCGTGGCTAATCCACCTAACCTATACATTGATGGATGCTACAAGCAATTTAGCACAGCCAATCCATTTAACCTGCATGTCTTTGGACTTTGGGAAGAAACTGGAGCACCCAGAGGAATCCCATGCAGACGCAGGAAGAATGTGCAAACTCCACACAGACAATCGCCCAAGGTTGGAATTGAACCTGGGTGCCTGGCGCTGTGAGGCAGCAGTGCTAACCACTGAGCCACTGTGCCGTTAACTCAAAATGTGAATACTTTCTCTCCACAGATGCTATCAGATCCCAGCACATTTTGTTTTTGAAGACGTGGGCCAGGCAGGGAGTAGTGGAATCCCCTCAGTGCCTCTCAGTTGCACACTGTTTCTCAGTCTTGGTTCCTGTATGGATCCTAGTTCTAGCCAAGACTGTGATGCCGTGGGTTATCCAGCTGCTCACTGGGTTACCCAGTGTTGTAATGTACCAATTTCAACAATGGGGCGTCCAAAATGTCCGCCTTCTTCCTCAACCAAGGATTCCCCAACACTATAGTTGACAGGCCCCTCTGCCGTGTCTGATCCATCTCCCAAACTTCAGCCCCTCACCCTTGTCTCCCCTTCCACAACAGTGATAGGGTCCTCCTTGTCCTCACCATCATCCCAGCAGCATCCACATCCAGAGAATCATCAGCTGCCATTTCCACCGCCTCCAGCTTAAATGCCACCATCAGACACATATTCCCCTACCCTCCCTTGTCAGCCGTTGTAGGGACCATTCTCTCTGGGACAGCTGGTTCACTCCCTCCTTCACTCCCCAACAGTTTCATGGCAGCTTTCTATGCAACCACAGAAGATGTTAACACTTATCCATTTACCTCCTCCCTCCTCAGTATCCAAGGGACTGGACACATCTTCCAGGCAAAGCAGTGCTTTATAGGGTCATAGAGATGTACAGCATGGAAACAGACCCTTCGGTCCAACTGGTCCATGCCAACCAGATATCCCAACCCAATCTAGTCCCACCTGCCAGCACCCGGCCCATATCCCTCCAAACCCTTCCTATTCATATACCCATCCAGATGCTTTTTAAATGTTGCAATTGTACCAGCCTCCACCGCATCCTCTGGCAGCTCATTCCATACACGTACCACGTTCTGTGTGAAAAAGTTGCCTCTTAGTAAATCTTTCAAGTTTCACAACATCTTTCTGATAGGAAGGAGACCAGAATTGCATGCAAGATTCCAATTTTTCTGCACTTCACTCAATCTAATTGACTGCATTCACTGCTCAGAGTGTGGTCTCCTCTACATTGGGGAAATGCAGTACAGACTGGGTAACCGCTTCCCAGAATGTCTACATTCTGCCGACAAAAAAGGCCCTGAGCTTCCAGTTGCCTTCTACTTCAACACCCCCATCCTGTTCCCTGACCAACATCTCTGTCTCCGGTTTGCTGCAGTGCACCAGTGAAGCTCAGTGCAACCTCATTGTCCACATGGGAACCTGACAACCTTCTGGACTCAATATTGAGTTGAACAATTTTAGGGTTTCAGGGACATTCTCCCCTGTCCTTATTCCAGCCCCCTTACACTAGGCCTTGTTATGACATGGTTTGCTATTATTACACAATGCAATGTTCACCACTAACAGTCTCCATTAACAGCTATTCACTCTCTGAGCCAAATCATTATCCACTCCTTTGTCTATCCAACTGTTGTTATCCTTTTTTGGACCATATTCCCACTTCTCATTCACTCCTTATCCCCTCCCTCCACCTATCTTCTGTATAAAAATCAACATTTCCCTAGCAACCATCAGTTCTGAAGAAGAGTCTCTGGACCTGAAATGTTAATTCTGATTTCTCTCCACCACCAATGATGCCAGACTGGCTGAGCTTTTCCAGCAATTTCTGTTTTTGCTTCTGAATTCTGCTTTTTCAGTTTTTAAGTATTGTACTCATGCAGCTCGATTCTACCTTTCCTGGGGAACAGGTGTAGGATTCCTCTAGGTGTCAGCAACCCTATTTTTTCAATGGTAACCTTTTCTCCAAGGAACATCCAGAGACTGGAGATACAAATACCTGTGAAAGTGTGGACAAAGAGTCATAAAGGTGTACAGCACGGAAACAGACCCTTCAGTCCAACCTGATATCATGCCGACCATATATCCCAACCCAATCTAGTCCCACCTGCCAGCACCCAGCCCATATCCCTCCAAACCCTTTCTATTCATATAGTCAACCAAATGCCTTTTAAATGTTGCAATTGTACCAGCCTCCACCGCATCCTCTGGCAGCTTATTCCATACATATTCCACCCTCTGCGTGAAAAAGTTGCCCCTTGGGTCTCTTTTATATCTTTCCCCTCTTACCCTAAACCTATGCCCTCTAGTTCTGGACTCCCCGACCCCAGGGAAAAGACTTTGTCTATTTATCCTCCATGCTCCTCGTGATTTTGTAAACCTCTATAAGGTCACCCTTCAGCCTCCGATGCTCCAGGGAAAACAGTCCCAGCCTGTTCAGCCTCTCCCTATAACTCAAATCCTCCAACCCTGGCAACATCCTTGTAAATCTTTTCTGAACCCTTTCAAGTTTCACAACATCCTTCCGATAGGAAGGAGACCAGAATTGCACGCAATATTCCAACAGTGGCCTAACCAATGCCCTGTACAGCTGCAACATGACCTCCCAACTCCTGTACTCAATACTCTGACCAATAAAGGAAAGCATACCAAATGCCTTCTTCATGATCCTATCTACCTGACATTGTTTCAGTCTCCTTGATCTCCTGCACACAACTACACTGCGATCTGTCAGTGGTCACGTTCCAGCTGAATATGCATAGACTAAAATCCCCTTAGGGTGATAAGTGTAACTATCTGACCTGAGGGCACCTGGATTGTCACATATGGGTGGTCAATAACTCCGTGAACCTTGGGTAATCTAGCAAAGGCAGCACATCTGAAAACCATTGCATTTGGACTGATTTCATTAAGTGACAGTAATGTACATGGTGGCCTAACAATTACAGCATCTATCACCTGGGAAATACAATCTACTGCACACAATTCCTGATGAAGAGCGTGCTTTTCCAGCACCACACTTTTTGAATCTGCAGTCCTCACACTTTCCTACTGCACACAAGTCTATGGATGTCACCAGTAACACTCTGGTAGGAGCCAGAGGCAAAGAAATTCCGGACTGTGTTGACTTTGTCAACCATAGACAATGCATGCCCACTTGACAGGAGGACTTCTTCCAGGAGGCTGCAAATATTAGGAATGACCTAACATGAAAGTCTGACCCTCCTGAGGCATGGTGCTACAGTGTATCCTCTGTCTATATATGCCGTGTTGGGGTCTGTCACCTCTGGTGATCCTGAGCTCTATGTCCCCTGTGGAGAAGCAGGTGACTGAGGGGAAGATTGTTGTTAGTGCTGCTCATGTTGTCCCTTGCCAAACCATCACAACACAGCAGACAAGTTCACTCCCATCTTGCTGAGTAGACAGAAACCTGGGAAACTTCAGTCAAAGACAAGAGACTCCAAGATTTGAAAAAGACCTTCATCCTTTTGGAAATCACCTCCAAAGTAGTGAGAGTACATTTTCAGAACAAATCTCATGAGCAATATCCTTTCTCTCAAGCAAAGGAACTGTCACAGTTTAGTATTATAGACTTCCCAGTCTGTCCAATGCTGAGTCCTGTGCTCTCACCTTGAGATCCAGAGTTATAAACAGAATCTAGTATTAAACACGGACCTTATTAATTGTTTGTATTATTAGCACTGGATGCACCTATCCAATAGGAATTTGCTCACACATTTAATAAACTTGCTGAAGGTAAATGCAGCACTCAGCATGTTTCTGCTAGTTTCCCAAAACCCCAGGAGTTTATTCCATTCTTTTAACTGACCACACCCAGCCACCAAAGCAGATTAAAATTCCAACCTCCTGGATTGCTACATAAATGAATGTCAACATGCAAGTTTTGCTGAAAAGTAAACTGAACTACCAAATTCAACTTTGATGAGCTCACCACCTGTATAAATCCAATAAAGAAATATGAATTTTGTAATGAGTTGTGTTTCTTCTAAGTGACATACTGCAGAAGACAGGATTTACTATTCACACAGTGTTGCTTTCACCTACAGGTAGTTAAAGGGAATTGCACATCTTAAAAATAAGTACTAAGGAGGCATCTGTTTAAAATGCATTTGAATAACATGTTTTCACTTCAGTGCAGATGGTAAATTAAGATCTTCCCAAATTGTACTAATACACTTTTTTTAGCATCTCAGCTTTTTTACAAAATAGACTGTGGTTTTGCTTCCTCTCCCAATCACTGACTGTCCTGCTCCCAGACCCTCTGCTAGTCACCTCTCCCACTTGTTGCCTACCTCCCTGTCTCCTGCACTTACCAGTTCCCTCCCTACCTCTCCCACTGGCTGTTTATCTCATCACTTGCATGCCTCTGGCTCATCAGCATTTCTATTTGTGGGCGGCATGGTGGCACAGTGATTAGCACTGCTGCCTCACAGCGCCAGAGACCCGGGTTCAATTCCCGCCTCAGGCGACTCTCTGTGTGGAGTTTGCACATTCTCCCCGTGTCTGCGTGGGTTTCCTCCGGGTGCTCCGGTTTCCTCCCACAACGGGTCGGTGTGGACTTGTTGGGCCGAAGGGCCTATTTCCACACTGTAAGTAATCTAGTCTATTCATCTCTCCCGTTCACAGCTGTTACCTCTTCCATTTTACATTTCTCACTTTGACTTACTCTCACCGCTTCACACCCTGCCCTTCCATCTGCTGAGCCTCTTGATTCGTCTGCTCTGAAGTCAAAATACAACTAATGCTCTGTTCTGGCTACTCTGCCTGTCATAAACTCAGCTACTTTTCGTCATTTATATAAATGATTCGGATATGAGCATAAAAGGTACAGTTAGTAAGTTTGCAGATGACACCAAAATTGGAGGTGTAGTGGACAGCGAAGAGGGTTACCTCAGATTACAACAGAATCTTGACCAGATGGGTCAATGGGCTGAGAAGTGGCAGATGGACTTTATTGGTCAGAGTATTGAGTACAGGAGTTGGGAAGTCATGTTGCAGCTGAATAGGACATTGGTTAGGCCACTGTTGGAATATTGCATGCAATTCTGGTCTCCTTCCTATGGGAAGAATGTTGTAAAACTTGAAAGGGTTCAGAAAAGATTTACAAGGCTGAGGGTTGACCTTATAGAGGCTTATAAAATCATGAGGGGCATGGATAGGATAAATAGACAAAGTCTTTCTCTTGGGGTGGGAGAGTCCAGAACTAGAGGGCATAGGTTTAGGGTGAGAGGGGAAAGATATAAAGGAGAACTAAGTGACAACTTTTTCATGCAGAGGGTGGTACATGTATGGAATGAGCTGCCAGAGGAAGTGGTGGAGGCTGGTACAATTGCAACATTTAAAAGGCATCTGGATGGGTATGTGAACAGGAAGGGTTTAGAGAGATATGGGCCAGGTGTCGGCAGGTGGGATTGGTTTGGGTTGGGATATCTGGTCAGCATGGCTGAGTTGGACAGAAAGGACTGTTGCCGTGCTGTCCATCTCTATGACTCTGTGATTCTTTTAAAGAACATGTGCATATATAATAAAAAAAAATTCATTCCTGTCTGACACAAAAATAAAAGAGAGAAGGTGGGTCACATAGTTTACAAAATAAATTAAGGACAGTATTAGATTAAAAGAGGAGACATATAACATTGCCAGAAAAAGCAGCAAGCCTGAGGATTGGGAGCATTTTTTAATTCAGCAAAAGTGAATTATAAAGAACCGATCATTTTGAATAGTAGTACAGGCTTGAAGGATGAAATGGCCTACTCCTGCTCCTAGTTTTTATCTTTTTTTTGTTTCTATATTAGTCCTGAAGTCATAATTATCTATTTCACGGTAATTGCTACTTGATTAAGTACACTTTTGTGCTGCAGCCAATTAACAGGATGGATATCAAACATAAGATAAAGGAGCAGAATTAGACCATTCGACGCATCAAGCCTGTTCCACCATTAAATCATGGCTGATACATTTCTCAACTCCATTCTCCTGCCTTCTCCCTGTGACCCGAGATCCCCTAACAAATCAAGAACCTATCTATTTCTGTCTTAAATATACTCTGACCTGACCTCCACTGCAGCAATGAGTTCCATAGATTCACCACCCTCTGGCTAAAGAAATTCCTTCTCATCTCAGTTCTAAAGGATCAGCCCTTTGCTCTGAAACTGTGCCCTCAGGTCATGGTTTCTCTGACTAGTAGAAACATCTTCTTTATATCTCCATTATCCACACCTGTCAATATTCTGTAAGTTTCAATCAAATCCCCCCCTCATCTTTCTAAACCTCATTGAGTACAAACCCAATGTATATGGCAACCACTTCGTCCCTGGAATCGTTCTTGTAAATCTCCTCTAGGCCCCCTCCTTTCTTAGATGTGGTGCCCAAAACTGCTCACAATATTCCAATGCGGTCTGACCAGAGCCTTATACAGCCTCAGCAGTACAAACCTGCTCTTGTACTCTAGCCCTCTTGAAATCAATGCTAATATTGCATTTGCCTTCCTAACTGTCAACTGAATTTGAACTTTAACCTGAAGAAAATACTGAACTCAGTCTTCTAAGTATCTTTATGCTTTACATTTCTGAAGACGTTCCCATTAAGACAATAGTTTGAGTCTCTATTCTTCCTACCAAAGTGCATAATCTCACTTTTTCCCACATTGTATTCCATCTGTCACTTCTTTGCCCACTCTCCTGGACTGTCCAAATCATTCTGTAATCTCTCCACTTTCTCAACACGACCCATCCATCCACCTATCTTTGTGTCATCTGCAAACTTAGCAACAATGCCCTCAGTTCCTTCATCCAGATCTTTAATGTATAATGTAAATAGTTGTGGTCCCAACACTGACCCCTATTGAACTCCACTAGCTATTGAGCTGCCATCCTGAAAAAGACCCATTTATCCCCACTCTCTGCCTTCTGGTTAGCCAATCTTCTACCCATGCCAGTACCTTGCCTATAATACCATCAGCTCATATCTTATTTCACAGCCTTCTATGTGGCACCTTGTCAAAGGCCTTTTGGAAATCCAAATACATCATGTCTGCTGGCTCTCCTTTGTCCAACTTGTGTATTACCTCCACAAAGAATTCTAACAGATCTGTCAAGCATGATGTCCCTTTGATGAAGTTGTGCTGACTCAGCATGAATTTACCATACACAATAATATTCAGAGTATACTTCCCACTGCCTCGGGAAAGCAGCCGACATAATCAAGGACCCCTCCCACCTCGGATATACTCTCTTCCACACTCTTCCATCAGACAGAATATACGAAACTTTGAAAACACACACCAACAGATTCAAGAGCGGCTTACTCCCTAATGTGTCTTAGAGGCATACAGCAAGGAAACAGACCCTTCAGTCCAACTTTTCCATGCTGACCAGATACCCTAAGCTAATCTAGTTCCATTTGCCAGCACTTGGCCCATATCCCTCTCAAACGTTCCTATTCCTGTACCCATCCAAGATGGAGGACAAGAAAAAAATTGTTGCTATAAGAGCTGTTCCTTTTTTTGAGGCATTTTGAAGTTGGTGTTGTCAGACTTCCCATATGTTCGGGCTGATCTCTCTCAGCACCTTCTCTGTAGCTGTATTCTGTCCACCAAGTCTAGAGGACCTATTCTGCACTCTGTTCTATTATCCTGATGTACTTATGTAAGGTATGTTTTGTCTGGTTAACATGCAAAACAATACCTCAGGACTTGTAACAATAATAAATCAAATTAAATCTCATCCTTAATAGGGGATTCTAAAATCTTACCAACTACTGAGGTCAGGCTAATTGGCCTATAATTTAATTTCTTCTGCCTCCCTCCTTTCTTAAACAGGGGTGTTACATTAGCCATTTTCCAACCCTCTGGGATCCTCCCTGACTCCAGTGATTCCTGCTTAATATTGCATCTGCCAACTTTTTGCCCGTTTATTTAACACATGATTATCCCTCTGCAGACTCTGTTATTCTCACCACTTGCCTCCCACATATTTTTGTGTCAACTACAAATCTGGCCATAATATATTCATTTCACTTCATCCTAATTATTTACATACTTTATGGGTAATTGTGGCTCCAATTATAATTCCTTAGTACTGTGCTAGTTAAAGGTTACTAATCTGAAAATGTCACCTTTATCCCAACTCTCTGTTTTCTTTTAGTTGGCCAATCCTCTATCCAAAGTTTGTGAGAAGATTTGTAGCTCGGTTGCTCGTTGTTGTGGTTCTGTTCGCCGAGCTGGGAATTTGTGTTGCAGACGTTTCGTCCCCTGTCTCGGTGACATCCTCGGTGCTTGGAAGCCTCCTGTGAAGCGCTTCTGTGATCTTTCCTCCGGCATTTGTAGTGGTTTGAATCTGCCGCTTCTGGTTGTCAGTTCCAGCTGTTCGCTGCAGTGGTCGGTAGATTGGGTCCAGATCGATGTGCTTATTGATTGAATTTGTACCCAATCTACCGACCACTGCAACTGACAGCTGGAACTGACAACCGGAAGTGGCAGATTCAAACCACTACAAATGCTGGAGGAAACATCACAGAAGCGCTTCACAGGAGGCTCCCAAGTACTGAGGATGTGACCTAGACAGGGGACGAAACATCTGCAACACAAATTCCCAGCTCAGCGAACAGAACCACAACAATCCATTACAAATATATGACCCCACCACCATGGGCTTTTGTCTTATTCATTGCTTTTGAATCATAGAATAGAATCATAGAATCCCTACAGTGTGGAAACAGGCCATTTGGCACGATAAGTCCACACCGACTCTCCGAAAAGTATCGAACCAAGACCTATTCCCCTACCATTATTACTCTACATTTCCCCTGACTAATGCAAGTAGCCTACACATCGCTGAACACTGTGGGCAATTCACCTAACCTGCACAACTTTGGATTGTGGTAGGAAATGGAACACCAAAAGGAAACCACGCAGACACGGGGAGAATGTGAAACTCCACACAGTCACCCGAGGCTTAAATCAAACCAAGATCCCTGGTGCTGTGAGGCAGCAGTGCTAACCACTGAGCCACCGTGCCACTTTAAGTGCAATACTTTATAGAATATATGACATCTGCTGGTTCCTCTTTATCAATCCCACTTGTTATTGCCTCAAAGAATTCTAAAAAGTTTATTAGGTATGATTTTCTCTTCATGAAACCATGTAACCCTGCTAGATTACATTAGCTATTTCTAAATGTTGTGTTATTACATACTTTAAAATAGATGCTAACATTTTCCCGATGACAGCAATTAATCTAAGTAATTTATGATTACGATTTAATTTGTCTCCCTCCCTTTCTGAGTAAAATTGATACATTAGCAGTCCTCTGGGACTTTTCCAGAATTTAAGGTTTCTTGAAATATTACAACCAGTGCATCCACTACCTCTGTAGCCACTTCCTTTAATATCCTAGGATATTATCCATCAAGTCCAGAAGACCTATCAGTCTTTAACACCATCAATTTCCCTAGTACTTTTTGTCTAATTAAAGTTATAAAATTTATTTTAGCCTTCCTTTTGCCACATGAATATTTAGAATATTTGGAATGTTATTAGTGTTTTCGACTGTAAACACTAAAGCAAACTATTTATTCAACCCAAAAACAGAAGTTGCTGGAAAAACTCAGTAGGTCTGGCACCATACCTCAGTTTGGAGGAAGGGTCACTAGACCCAAAACATTAACTCTGATTTCTCTTCACAGGTGCTGCCAGACCTGCTGAGCTTTTCCAGCAATTTATGTTTTTGTTTTTGATTTACAGTATCTGCAGTTCTTTCAGTGTTAATTTATTCAACTCCTCTGCCATTCCCTAGCTTCCCCATGATCAGTTCCCAGCCTCGTTCCATGTTCATCTTGGCTCCTCTTCTTTTTTTTAATATATATTACTCATTCATTTACTCTCAAAAGTTGATTTTCTCCTTTTCTGGTCATCTTTTATTGGTTTTTAAAACTTTCCCAATCCTTGGACTTGCCACTAATTTTTGCCATATTGTGTTCTGTTTCTTTCAATTTCCTATGATCCTAAACCTCCTTAGTTAACAATATTTGGGGTTTATTCCCTTCATTGAATTGTTCTTCCGCTCTGGAATATATCCTCATTATGAAATGTGAACTATTGTTTTAAATGTCTGCAATTATTCATCAATTGTCTTTTCTACTAAACTCCCTTCCCAGTCCACTCCAGCCAACTCTGCCATCAATATTTACTAATAATTACCATTTTTAAACTTGCATAAATGCAATACAAAGTTGAACATAGTATTCTTATGCTTACACTGAATGTACATATGACTGTTTCATTGAAATAACATCCTTATAAAATAAATGGTCATGCCACGATAAGGATTTAGAAGAAACCACATGATGTACATCCACAAACAAACTGTCATTGTAAATCAATGAAAATGCAAGAAACATTTTGACAGTCCTGTTCTTGAATTCACACTATCATACAAAATTGAAATAGTAGTTGATCACACCAAGGAAAATAATATTGCCATGGGTAAGATTTCATCTTCCCTAAATTTATCCTTAGCATTGCAATTAGTCATCGCCAGCTAACAACTCACATGACTTGTTTGAAAAATAGTTGTTTGAACACAGATATTTAGTGTTACACAGGTGTCCTACAATCAACAAATCTGTAACATCACATAACAGTGATTCAAATTCATTTCCAGAAACAGAAATAGCTGTAAACATTCAGCAGGTCTGGTAGCAGTTATGGAGAGAAAGCAGAATTAACGTTTTGGGTCCAGTGACTCTTCTTCAAATTTTTTCAGGTATTTCTGTTTTTATGAATCAAATTTATTTAAAGTTTTAAATCATGTTAACACTTGAAGAGGGTTTATGAACTATCTGTGGAATCTTGATAAGTTGAAACTTGATGGATTGAAATCCGAACAGAAAAGTAATCATTACTCATAGATACAAAGGTGAAATACAAGTGAAAGATATGACACAAAGGAATGTTTCAACTTGTTTGTTGTTGAAACTTGCTACAAATTGTTCACTGAAATCATTCTGATCAAACCATTAGAGAGAAGACCTTTTGCTAAAAAATCCTTTCAATAGCATTAGTCACTGTTGATCATTTTTTCTTATTGGTTCTGATACAGATCAATGTTTTTACATACCATTGATAAGGTGACCAACATTCTTTACAATATTCCAGATGGGGTCCTATTGTCGTTATATCAACATTTCTCGATTTCCATACCCCATTCCCTTTGCCTTCCCTATTTCCCTGCTGAAAACGGACGCTACTCCCTTTTTGTGATTCATGCATGAAGATTCTCAAATCCCTCTGTGATGTAACTTTCTGCATTAGACATGTAAACATGAGCATGCAGAGTTACTTTATTATAAAGTTCATATTCTTCTAAATAGATCCACCAAAAAAGGCCAAATGTGCATATAATTAGCGTTCAGCAGTTTAACTTGAGTTAATCGATTGCTCTGACATTCTATTAGCCTGAAGCTGTCTGGATACAGATACAGAATTGGCTGGCCAAAAGAAAACAGTGAGTGATAATGGATGGAAAGTATTCTGCCTGGAGGTCGGTGACCAGTGGTGTCCAACAGGGATCTGTTCTTGGGCTTCTGCTCTTTGTAGTTTTTATAAATGACTTGGATCAAGAAGTGGAAGTGGGTCGTTAGTAAATTTGCCAATGACACAAAGGTCGGTGGTGTAGTAGATAGCATCCACGGACATTGCAGTTTACAAAATGACATTGACAGGATGCAGAGCTGGGCTGAGAAGTGGCAGATGGAGTTCAACCTGGATAAATGCAAAGTGATTCATTTTGAAAGGTTGAATTTGAATGCTGAATACAGGGTTAAAGACAGGATTCTTGGCAGTGTGGAGGAACTGCGGGATCTTGGGGTCCACGTACATAGATCCCTCAAAGTTGCCACCCAAGTTGATAATGTTGTTAAGAAGGTTTATGTTGTTTTGGCTTTCATTCACAGGGGGATTGAGTTTAAGAGCTGCAAAGTTTTGCTGCAGCTGTATGAAACCCGGGTTAGACCACACTTGGAATTTTGTGTCCAGTTCTGGTCGCCTCATTATAGGAAGGATTTTTTTTAGATTAGTTACAGTGTGGAAACAGGCCCTTTGGCACAACAAGTCCACACCAACCCGCCGAAGCGCAACTCACCCAGATCCATTCCCCTACATTAACCCCTTCACCTAACACTACGGGCAATTTAACATGGCCAATTCATCTAACCCACACATTTTTGGATTGTGGGAGGAAACCCACGCAGACACGGGGAGAATGTGCAAACTCCACACAGAAAGTCGCCTGAGGCGGGAACTGAACCCGGGTCTCTGGCGTTGTGAGGCAGCAGTGCTAACCACTGTGCCACCGTGCCACCCACTAGGCATAGGATGTAGATGCTTTAGAGAGGGTGCAGAGGAGATTTACCAAGATGCTGCCTGGATTGGAGGGCTTGTCTTATGAAGAGAGCTTGAGTGATTTAGGGTTTTTCACATTGGAGAGAATAACAAAATGAGAGGCATATCTACAATAGAGTAGATAGCGAGAGAGTTTTCCCCAGGGCAGAGATGGCTGTCATGAGGGATCATAATTTTAAGGTGATTGGAGGAAGGTTTAGGGGAGATGTCAGAAGTAGGTTCTGTACAAACACAGTGGTGAGTGTGGGGAATGCACTGCCAGTGGTGGTAGTAGAGTCAGAGACATTAGAAACATTTAAGTGGCTGCTGGACAAGCATAGCAGTAAACTGAGGGGTGTGTAGGTTAGGTTAATCTTAGATTAAGATAAATGCTCAGCACAACATTTTGGGTGAAGAGCCTGTACTGTGTTGTACTGTTCTACATTCTATGTTCTATAACCTTCGGATATGATGTTCTGCACAGCATGTGCAAGCAAAGAGGGGATATCAGAGAGGCTGGGAGAGCTGGGAGAGTGGGAGCAGTCTCCTGAGGAGGAAGATGAGGACATTGAGGAGAGGGACATCACCTTCTGCACAATGGAATTCAGCAGTGCAAGGCACTAAAAGCCAGACAGAATTCAAATGGCTTCTGGCTGCAGTAGAACATATGAGCTGGCTACAGGGATCATTCATTGACTGATTGTAAACCTGTTGGTACTCAAACATTAATCAGTCCGTCTATTTTCTGACAAGTCATCTGCAGATTCTTTATTGTTAGCTTTTACTGTTGGTGAATTCTGGGGTGTAGCCCTTCTGGTCCAGGTGATTTATCCACCTTCAGGCCATTCAGTTTGTCTAGCATCTTCTCCTTGGTGATGGCCACCATACTCAGCTCTGCCCCCTCACTCTCTTGAATGTTTGGGATATTACTCATGTCTTCCACCATGAAGATTGATGCAAAGTAATTATTCAGTTCCTCAGCCATTTCCTTGATCCCCACTACTATCTCTCCAGCGTCATTTTCCAGCAGCCCAATGTCCACTTTTGCCTGTCTTTTGCCCTCTATATCAAAAGAAATGCTTACATTTTTCCTTTATATTACACGCTAGCTTATCCTCATATTTAATCTTCTCCCTCCTTATTTCTTTTTTTGTTGCCCTCTGTTGGTCTTTGTAAACTTCCCAATCCTCTGGTTTCCCACTGCCCTTCACCACATTATATGCTTTCTCACTGGATAAAAGCAAATTACTGTGGATGCTGGAATCTGAAACCAAAAGAGAAAATGCTGGAAAGTCTCAGCAGGTTTGGCAGCATCTGTAGAGAGAGAAAAGAGTTGACGTTTCAAGTCTAACTGACCCTTTGTCAAAGCTTTGACAAAGAGTCAGTTAGACTCGAAATGTCAGCTCTTTTCTCTCCCTACAGATGCTGCCAGGCCTGCTGAGACTTTCCAGCATTTTCTCTTTTGGTTATATGCTTTCTCTTTTGCTTTTATGCTGTCCCTAATTTCCCTAGTCAGCCATGGTTGCCCCATCCTCCCTGTACCACACTTCTTTACCCTCAGAATGAATCTCTGCTGTGTCTCCTGAATTATTCCCAGAAACCCCTGTCATTGCTGTTCCACTGTCTTTCCTGCTAGGATCCTCTCCCAGTCAATTCTACCCAGCTCCTCCCTCATGCCTCTGTAGTTGCCTTTATTCAGCTGAAATATCTTCTCTCTCTCAAATTGCAGACAGTCATATTATGATCGCTGTCTCCTCAGGCTCCCTTATCAAGTCTGCCTAATCACACAACACTAAGTCCAGTAATACCTTAGTGGGCCCCAGCACAAGCTGCTCCAAAAAGCCATCTCATAGACATTCCACACATTCCTTTGCCATCTCATAGACATTCCTTTTCTTGCAATCCATTACCAACCTAATATTCCCAGCACACCTGTGTATTGAAATCCCCCATGATCACTGTAACTTTGCCTTTCCAACATATCTTTTCTATCTCCTGGTGTATCTGTAAGTGTTTGTGTGTGAGAGTTTGGGGTAGTCACGCCCCAGCTCCTGAGTCCTGTTTGGAAACCTGTTCATTACTTTTGCTGTTCCTCAATTCTACCCACACAGATTCTATACCATCTGACCCTATTTCATTTCTTAGTATTGATTTAATGTAATTTTTTACTAATAAGGCAACTCCTCCCCCTCTGCCCACATGCCTATTTTTTCGATAGGATGTACATCCTTGAATATTCAATCTTGATCCCTTTGCAGCCCCATCTCTGAGAAGCCCACCACGTCTTACCTGCCAATTTTGATCTGTGCCACCTGCTCATTTACCTTATTTCGTATACTGCATGCATTCAGATATAACACTTCACTCCAGTATTAACTGCCCCTCTTCTCATTGTCATTCATTTGTTCAATGTGCGTGAAGTTTGATTGTTAACCCTCTCCAAACACACTGTCCTGTTTGTGTCTGTGTTGGAGATTTTAATAACCTCGCCTGAGTTCTGCGTTCTTACCTCCTCCTTTAATTTGGGTTTTCTAATTTCCCCGATAACTGAACCCTCCCCCAGCCATCCCCACCCAAACCCATTTATTGTAAAGCCCTATCTGAAACCCTAGTTATGCAATTCCTTGCTACCATCTTATCCTTATATATGTAAAATATTCCTTGGGATTTTCCTGAAAACAGTTTGTCAAAGACATCTCCCTTTAACCCTCCTAATTCCTTGTGTGAGTTCTTTCTTACTATCTTTATATTCTTCAAGGGCTGTGTCTGCCTTCAGTTTCCTAATCCTTACGCTTGCCTCCTTTTTCTTTTTTCTTGTGGGCCAAGGTTCTCAAATCTTGTCATCTTTATCCTTCAATATCACAGGAACATGCTGGTCCTGAACTCTAACAAACTAGGATTTAAGGGACTCACACATGTTAGATGCAGATTTATTCTGACACAGCTGACCCAATCTACATTTCCTAGTTCCTAGCTAATATTGTGGTAGTTAGTCTTCCTCCAACTAAGTACTTTCACCCAAGGACTACTCTTATGCTTAACCAGTCAATGCATAAGGTTCACAAACAGCACTTCTGTGCGCACAGATGTCTTTCACCTGCATTGCATAGGCACCTGCTTTTAATGTTAGTGCCTTTTGAAGGGTCTCACATTTGCATAAGAGCGGAGCCCCTTCCTTCACAGAATGAAGAACCCACCTTATCCATTCCATCCCACACTTGCTTATTGGATGATGATAGAAAGAAACACAGTGTCACATCATGGAGTGAGTCACAGTGTCCGCCACTCATGGAACTAGAGTCATAGAGACATACAGCACGGAAACAGACCCTTTGGTCCAACTCGTCCATGCTGTCCAGATATCCTAATTTAATCTAGTCCCATTTGCCGGCACTCGGCCCATATCCCTCTAAACCCTTCCTATTCATATACACATCCAGATGGCTTTTAAAAGCCTCCACCACTTCCTCTGGCAGCTCATTCCATACATGCACTACCCTCTGCATGTAAAAGATGCTCCTTAGGTCCCTTTTATATCTTTCCCCTGTCACCCTAAACCTATGCCCTCTAGTTTCGGACTCACCCACCCTAGGGAAAAGACCTGCCCCTCATGATTTTATAAACCTCTATTAGGTCACCCCTCAGCCTCCGACGCTCCAGGGAAAACAGTCCTAGCCTGTTCAGCCTCTCCCTGGAGCTCAAACCCTCCAACCCTGGCAACATCCTTGTAAATCTTTTCTGAACCCTCTCAAGTTTCACAACATCTTTCCGATAGGAAGGAGACCAGAATTGCATGCAATATTCCAAAAGTGGCCTAACCAATGTCCTGTAGAGCCACAACATAACCTCCCAACTCCTGTACTCAATACTCTGACCAATAAAGGAAAGCATACCAAACACTTCTTCACTATCCTATCTACCTGAGACTTGTTCAAAGAATTATGAACCTGCACTCCAAGGTCTCTTTGTTCAGCAAACTCCCTCGGATCATACCATTAAGTGTATATGTCCTTCTCTGATTTGACTTTCCAAAATGCAGCACCTCACATTTATCTAAATTAAACTCCATCTGCCACTTCTCTGCTCATTGGCCCATCTGGTAAAGATCCCGTTATAATCTGAGGTAACCTTCTTTACTGTCTACTACTCCTCCAATCCTGGTGTCACCTGCAAACTTACGAAATATACCTCCTATGTTCACATCCAAATCATTTATATAAATGATAAAAAGCAATGGACCCAACATCGATCCTTGTGGTGCACCGATGGTCACAGGCTTCCAGTCTGAAAGGCAACCCTCTACCACTACTATCTGTCTTCTATCTTTGAGCCAGTTCTGTATCCAAATGCTTAGCTCTCCCTGTATTCTGTGAGATCTAACCTTGCTAACTAGTCTTCCATGGGGAACCTTGTTGAAGGTCTTACTGAAGCAAAATATTCAAATATCTTTTAAGCATCCTTTTTTACAGTCAAGTTCAAATGTGTTCATTGCAAAGGTCTGTGAGGCATTTCTGAGAGAATAGATGTATATAAATTTAAATTTTTTGGCCAATAGTATAGTTGTATCATTATACAGTTTAAGCAAGGGGAATAGAGTGGCTGTCTACAAGTAGGTGGAATACAGAAACTTCATGTACTAAGCCTGTGGCAAACTTCAATGAATGGTCCACTTCAATCATAATACCATCCAAACAAGTGGATTTACAGAAAAAAGTCCACAAGAGGTAACTGTATTGTTTTAATACTGCAACAGCTGTTTGAAAGAAATTCCAAATATCAGTGCTTGAATTCAATGTCATTATCCAAGACTCTGTAGATATTTGTAATCAACCTGTTCAAAAACATTATGGCATATCTGTAGAGCAAGTAGAACTTGAGCCCAGGCCTCCTGGTTCAGAGATAGGGACTGTACTACTGCACCACAAAAGGGCCCTTTCTGAGGCATTGTATGAGCAATAATGGGTTCAGTTGTGGTCAGTCTGGACAGTTGAATGAAGTTAGATTGAGTGGAATTCTTTATGAACTAAAGGTTGTGACATATTTATACGTTAGAGACAAAAAAAACTGCAGATGTTGGAATCCAAAGTAGACGAGCAGGAGGCTGGAAGAACACAGCAAGGCAGGCAACATCAGGAGGGACAGGCAGGAGGCTGGAAGAACACAGCAAGCCAGGCAGCATCAGGAGGAACAGGCAGGAGGCTGGAGGGATACAGCAAGGCAGGCAGCATCAGGGAACAGGCAGGAGGCTGGGGGAACACAGCAAGGCAGGCAGCATCAGGGAACAGGCAGGAGTCTGGGGGAACACAGCAAGGCAGGCAGCATCAGGAGGTGGAGAAACCAACGTTCCGGATATAACCCTTCGTCAAGTCTATTTTTGAGCAGTCATTATGGAAAAGTAGCTCTACAGACTACCTATCGTAGACCATTACTCCAATACATGAGCATTCTGCTCAGAAACATATACAAGACAGTTCATACAGAGGCTTACTTAGTGACATTGTTTGCTGACTTGTGAAAAATATACACTGACTGAAAAAAAAGCATCATTCAAATTCCCTCAATCACTAGATTCTTGCTATGTTCTTACTTTCTTCAGCAAGAATTGTAAAAAATCTTTCAGTGATGTGCAAACTGTGGCCTATAGATTCTGAAACCCTACTGAGGGGTGTACCTTCAGGTGGTCATGCACCTTAGATTCAAATTTGAAGTTGTCATTGATAATTGGGCTCACTACAGGTTGTTGTTAAACAAGAGCAAATACCCACTCTTATTGCTGTCAGTCTGAGGGACAAGACTAACAAAAAACTTCTTTAAAAAGGAGAAATGCAGAAGAAAGCACTGGGAGAATCAGAAAAGATGAAAAGGAAACAAAACACTTTCTCTAGCATCAGGTAGTCATTAATACATCCATAGAGGATTTAGGGAAAAAAAGCTTGACTCAGAGCTGAGTTAGAATGTGGAATATATTACTAAGGGAAGGTGAAGTTGTCATAGTCCCAGAGGATGGTTGGGTTGCTTCCTCATTACTACATGGAGTAGTCAATGCAAATAGTATACATGCATTTAAGGGAAACTTGATTAACACATGAATGAGAAAGGAATAAATAAATCTGTGGATGGGATTAAATGAGAAAAGACTGGAGGAAGTTTGTGTGGAGAGTAAACCCTGGCATAGACTAGTTGGACTGAATGACCAGTTTATAAACTGTATAATAGACTTGATGTGGAAGTGCCAGTGTTGGACTGGGGTGGACAAAGTCAAAATCACATGTCACCAGGTTATAGTCCAACAGGTTTATTTGAAATCACAAGCTTTTGGAGTGATGCCCCTTTGACAGGTGCAGTGAGAGAGGGCACACTGATGCAAAGTTTATAGGCAGAGGGATCAAAGGGTCATGCAATTGGTGTAAGTGGAGTGAACAAACCTAAAATGGCTGATGGAGAACTCTGTTAGAAAGGAGATCTAAGTTTCGATTGATTAAGATGCAAATTCAGAATCTGCTTCAAGTCACTCCCCGTGATAATTAAAGGTTTTGTCAGTGTCTGCCTAAATTTCCAAACTTCAATCAGGCAGAGATACAAAAAGTGATATTTCAGGTCAGACAATGAATTGTAGGTGTGAGGCCTTGTTCAGAATCTGTCTTTGAATTTTACATCAGGCTGATCTTGTTCCAAAAGCAAGAATATATTAAATACCACATTGTTGAAACTTTATTGCTGGAACAGCACAGCAGGTCAGGCAGCATCCAGGGAACAGGAGATTTGACGTTTCGGGCACATGCCCTTCTTCAGGAATGAGCAGAGAGTGTTCAGCAGGAGAAGATAAAAGGTAGGGAGGAGGGACTTGGAGGAGGGGCGTTGGAAATGTGATAGGTGGAAAGAGGTCAAGGTGAGGGTGATAGGTCGGAGTAGACTAACTATCCGTGATCCCAGTCTGGTTCACTGTGATCCTGACCTAATTAAATGTGATCCCAGTCTGCTTCACCGTGATCCTGACCTAACTATCCGTGATCCCAGTCTGGTTCACTGTGATCCTGACCTAATTAAATGTGATCCCAGTCTGCTTCACCGTGATCCTGACCTAACTATCCGTGATCCCAGTCTGGTTCACTGTGATCCTGACCTAATTAAATGTGATCCCAGTCTGCTTCACCGTGATCCTGACCTAACTATCCGTGATCCCAGTCTGGTTCACTGTGATCCTGACCTAATTAAATGTGATCCCAGTCTGCTTCACCGTGATCCTGACCTAACTATCCGTGATCCCAGTCTGGTTCACTGTGATCCTGACCTAATTAAATGTGATCCCAGTCTGCTTCACCGTGATCCTGACCTAACTATCCGTGATCCCAGTCTGGTTCACTGTGATCCTGACCTAATTAAATGTGATCCCAGTCTGCTTCACCGTGATCCTGACCTAACTATCCGTGATCCCAGTCTGGGAGATGCGGTGGAGGGCACCGTCGACCACGTCGGGGGGGAAATTGCGGTCCTTGAAGAAGGTGGCCATCTGTGTTGTACGTATTTTGAACTGGTCCTCCTGGGAGCAGATGCGGCGGAGACGGAGGAATTGGGAGAATGGGATGGCGTTTTTACAGGGGGCAGGATGGGAGGAGGTGTAGTCTAGGTAGCTGTGGGAGTCGGTTGGTTTGTAGTAGATGTCCGTGTTGATTCGGTCGCCTGAGATAGTAACAGAAAGGTCTAGGAAGGGGAGGGGGGGGTCCGAGGCTGTCCAGGTGAATTTGAGGTCGGGGTGGAAGGTGTTGGTGTAGTGGATGAACTGTTCAACCTCCTCGTGGGAGCATGAGGTAGCGCCGATACAGTCATCAATGTAGCGAAGGAAAAGATGGGGGGTGGGGCCAGTGTAGTTGCGGAAGATGGATTGTTCCACATACCCTACGAAGAGGCAGGCATAGCTGGGGCCCATGCGGGTGCCCATGGCTACTCCTTTTGTTTGGAGAAAGTGGGAGGATTGGAAAGAAAAGTTGTTCAGGGTGAGGCCCTGTTCGGTCAGTCGAAGGAGGGTGTCACTATGAGTACAAACTGCATGTTTTTTGTACAAAGTCGAATGTACAGTAGTTCCCCCATATCTGCAGGGGATACATTCCAAGACCTACTGTGGATGCCCGAAACCATGGACAGTAATGAATCCATTCATTTAAATGGGAAAATTTACCTCCCAGGCAGTCCCATTCTTAGTTCTGGAATGTTCCATGTAATAATTTTGGGCCAAGATGAACAGCAGATAATTGAAACCATGGAACACAATTCCGAACATATGGCAGTTGCCCTCTATCTGCAAATAAACAAACACCTTGGATGAAATGATTCACCCCATAGATTTATATATATGTGTGTATGTGTGGGAGTGAGAGAGTATACGTGTGTGAATGAGTATGTGTGAGTGTGTGTGCAGGTGTGTGTGTGTGTGTTTGTAGGTGTGTGTGCAGGTGTGAGAGTGTGTGTGTAGGTGTCAGTGTGTGTTGTGTGTGTTTGCTCATGCGCACAGGTGTGAGTGTGTGTGTACGTGTGTGCAGGTGTGTGTTTGTAGGCGTCAGTGTGTGTTTGCGCGTGCGTACTGGTGTGTGAGTGTGTGTGTACGTGTGTGCAGGTGTGTGTGTGTTTGTAGGTGTCAGTGTGTGTTTGCGCATGCGTACAAGTGTGAGTGTGTGTGTGTGTGTATGTGTGTGCAGGTGTGTGTGTTCACATCAGCATTTGTCACTATCTGATTTCTATCTGGCAGATGGAGGAATAGAGACCTAGGTATCAATGAGACAGCATAAGAAACTAATGCGATGTTAATGCCTGCAAATAGGCCTCTCACCGTTCACAGCAAGATTCTTATCTTCCCATTCAAAACTTGTTTATAACATCTGACCTTTTATTTTCCAACTAACTTGCCGATGCCCAGGTTGTTCAGGGGCTGAGCAAAGGCAGTCCATTCTGATAAGATCAGAGCAATGTTCATCCGTTCAGTGGAAGCTTCAAACAGTCAGTTTGAAGAACTGGTATAATTTAATATTTTCAGTTGAACCCTTAGTCATTGGAACCAGGTTGACCTTGTTGACTACAAGGTCATTGATTGGGGTTGTTAACCTTGGCCAGTCAGGAAAGCTCTTGCTGACCAATATAACCGGGAGAATCTCCTCATGGGTCTGCTCCTGGGCCTGGCCAAACTGGCCATAAACGGGCCGTGGGGGGGGTCGCTAGAGCCGACTGCCTGCCCCTCTTCCGCGGTTACGTTAGAGCCCGGGTGTCCTTGGAGAAGGAGCACGCGGTGTCCACCAACACCCTGGAGTTGTTCAGGGAGAGGTGCGCGCCGGTCCACCAACACCCTGGAGTTGTTCAGGGAGAGGTGGGCGCCGCAGGGAGTGGAGTGCATCATTTCTCCCTCCAACTCTATTTTGATTTAGTCCCTACCCTCCCCCTCACTGTTTAGATCACACAGCACTGCCCTTTGATGTGAAGGACAGTGTTTGTCACTGGCCACCCGGGTGTTGTCCTATCTTCCTGGTGGTGGAAATTGAATAAAGATTGGTGCACTTTGTGTCTTCCACTGTGTCTCACACCTGCACACACGCACCATGGGTGCTGGGGAAAAAATAAGCACTACCACACTTAGGTGGTAGTGTAGGGGAAAAAGAAAAAAAAACAGAAGTAACTATTAAAAAAAATATATAACCGGGAGAATCTCCTCGTGGGTCTGCTCCTGGGCCTGGCCAAACTGGCCATAAATAGGTCCAGGCAGCGGGCGTGGAGGGGGTCGCTAGAGCCGACTGCCTGCCCCTCTTCTGCGGTTATGTTAGAGCCCGGGTGTCTCTGGAAAAGGAGCACGCGATGTCGACCAACACCCTGGAGTTTTTCAGGGGGAGGTGGGCGCCACAGGGAGTGGAGGGTATTATTTCCCCCTCCAACTCTATTTTGATTTAATCCCTGCCCTCCCCTTCACTGTCTGATCACACAGCATTGCCCTTTGATGTGAAGGGAACTGCTTGTCACTGGCCATTCGGGTGTTTCCTTTCTTCCTGGTGGTGGAAATTTGAATAAAGATTCATGCACCTTGTGACTTTCACTGTGAAGAAAAAAAAAGAGAAAAAAAAATATAACCAGGAGAATCTCCTCGTGGGTCTGCACCTGGGCCTGGCCAAACTGTCCATAAACAGGTCCAAGCAGCGGGCAGTGGAGGGGGTAATTATGGCGGATTGTTTGCCCCTCTTCCGCAGCTACATCCATGCACAGGGGTGCCCCTGGAGAAGGGGCACATGGTGTCCACCAACACCTTCGAGAGTTTCAGGGAAAGTTGGCACCCTAGGGAGTGGAGTTCAATATTTCCCTCTCCAACTTTATTTTGATTTAATCCCTGCCCTCCCCCTCACTATTTGATCACACAGCATTGCCCTCTGAGAAGGACATTGCTGGTCACTGGCCACTTGGGTGTTTCCTTTCTTCCTGTGGTGGGAATTGAATAAAGATTTGTGCACCTTGTGTCTCACCTGCACACACACAACATGGGGGCTGGGGAAAATATAAGCACTACCACAGTTAAAATTAGAAAAAAAAGGCTTTGCTTGTCACTGGTTCCTTGGCCACATGGGTGAGTTTCTTGGTGGTAGAATAGTAATAAAGTTATTTACACTTGGTGTTTTCACCACGTCTTGTATCTACGCGTACACAGGATGGGCACTGGAAATATAAGGACTACTGCCTTATGGCAGTAGTGCGAGGGGGAGAAAAGAAATATAAAACCAGGAGATCAGAATCTCCTCAGTTCAGGCGAATGACTCTGAGCTGGCTGGGCCACGATCAGTGTCATCTGCACAAGTAAATAAAGGGTGACTTGCTGACGGGATACTGGCCTCTGTGCAATTAGCTCAAACCCATTCTCTTCATTTGATTTAAACCATGGACAGGGAGTTTTGCCGAGTACTGTACAAGCTTTAGGGCTATAAATTTGAGCTGACAGCTAAGGTTTAAAGCCTATATATCTTTCAGAGTGGAAAAGAATGATTTGTGTTCAAAAGAATCTTTTGCACATTAACCCTTTATATGGTGCTTTATCAAGATATTCTGAAAATCCAAATGCTCTCACACTTTAATCTCCCTTTTAAATCAAGCCCTTCATCCTCTTCTGCTGAATTATAAACTGCTCCCAATCCTAAACCATGCTTTTTTTTCTGACAACCTTGCATGATCCTCTTTGAATCCAATACTATCCTTAATTTCTTTTGTGAGTCATGATTGGTCTACTTTCCCTGTTGTGGTTTTGTACCAGAAAGAATCCTTAAGATTTGCAATACATGTGTTTATGTCTTAAATCGTAATCGTTGTCTATCAAACATGATGCTTTTATGTACGTTATACAATCCATCATCGTCAATTAACCCCTTAAACCACTGCAGTTTTCTTTGTTTAGAATTAGGACTGGTTTTGGATTGGAGTTCACTTTCTCACCCAACCAAGAACTCCCACATAGTGAATTCATTTACCCTGTTGCAAATGCACAATACATTCAGATAAATACCCTTCCAATAGAAGAAAAGGACCTTTGGCCCACCAAACCTGTGCTGCTTCTGATCCTTATTTAGATCTACTACTTATTGCCCATGCACAGTTTTTTTTGCTCAGTTTGCCTCCCATTCATGTACGCCTTAAGTATTACTAACATATTTGCTTCCCAAGTCTTCACTGACAGTGCGTTCCAGGCACCACCACCCTCTGTGTCAAACATTTTCCCCACACCTCTCCCCTAAACTTTCCCTGTCTCACCTTGAACCTGTGCCCTCTTGTAGTTGGCCTTTCCACCCTGGGGAAATGCCTCTGACTATCAACCCTGTCTATACCTCTCATAATTCTGTCGACCTCTCTAAGGTTGCCCCTCAACCTTTGTCTTTCCAATGAAAACAATCTGAGTTTATCCAACATCTCCTCATAACCAGAACTCTTCGGACCAGGCAATATCCTAGTAAACCTTCTCTGCACCTTCTTCAAAGCATCCACATCCTTCTGGTAGTGTGGCGACCAGAACTGCACACAATCTTTAAAACGTGGCCTAACTAAAGTTTTATATAGCTATACATAACTTGCCAGCTTTTATATTCAATATCCTTGGCCAACAAAGGCAAGCGTGCTGTATGTCTTCTTGACCACCGCATCCACCTGCGTTGTGACTTTCAGGACCTGTACGCCCAGATTCCCCAGTATGGCAATGCTCCGAGGGTTCTGCCATTTATTGCATAATTCACATCTGAATTTGATCGTCCAAAAGGCATCACCTCACATTTGTCCAGTTTCAACTACATCTCCCATTTCTCTGCTCAAATCTGTAATCTATCTATAGTATCATTTGACAATCCTTCTCACTAACTGCAACTGTGTCAATTTCGGTGTCATCCACAAATTTACTAATCAGACCACCTATATTTTTCACCAAATTATTTTTGTATAATACAAACAACAAAGGTTCTAGCACTGACCCCTGTGGAACACCACTAGTCACAAGATCAAGCAGTGGCTCACTGCTGAAGTTCTGAATCTTCTGTTTATGGAGGACTGCCAGCTCCAAGTACCTTCACTCCCAGATGGTGACTTTCAGCTTTCAGATCCAGTCAGACCTTGTCCCCTGCTTCATGGTGGGCCCCATGAACATACTTTCTCTGCCAGGTGCATGGCCTGAATTATAAATGCAGCCCCTGTTTGTAGATTGTTTGGATCTTTGTAACCTTTTACAGGAATCACTTGTATTTTTTATAACCAGGACCTAATCCAGGTTTGAGACATGGTTACCTCAAGCTGGTGCTCTCTCAGTCAAGAGTAACAGCTTTTGTTCGGGAGCCACTGCTCAGAAATCAGCCCCTCCACCATTATGGTGTTAGGTGCTGATGGAAGGGTGGACTTATGTTGCTAGGTAACAAGACTCAGGATGTGGTGGAGGAGTAGGTGAAATGACATGCATAACTTGCCAGGTGAAATTGCAGTGTGCCTCCATCTGAACATCCTGATTGAGCTGAATTTCACATTGGCCATGGGCCATGAAATCTCCCTTGGGGACTCGTTCCCAACAGTTTGAGCCATTTTGAGTACATTGGCTGGATGGAGTGCTTCCTCTTCGTGCTGTGCACACTCTCTATTTACTTACATTTGGCAGCCTTCTAACTGTTCCACCTTCCTGTCTGACAGTGGTAGACAGCTCTGTGGAGGGTTATCCATCAGGACTTCTCCCATTAACCATCAGGGACACAAGATGAGGGCCTCACATGCAGCACAGGTTATGTAGGTTCATAGACTCCTGAGAATCCACCTGCAGTTATTGCAGCCTTAAAGAGATTGTTATTGGCTCCAGCCTCTATTTGGTTATTTAAGGGCCTTTAACTAAATTTTTTATTGCACTTCAACCCCACAGTGCTGATCTTTGGCACCCACTGCAGAGTGGGCCAAGCAAACTGGAGGACCTCTCCTTGTGACCATTAAAAGTCTAGTCATGGGCAGTGGAGGGTAACGTTGCACCTGACTGTCTACATCTCCTTTCTGGTAATGTCTACACACAGGGGTCCTTAGAAAGCAAGTGTATGCAATGTCTGCCTGTATGCTTCATGTCTTCTGCGACCAAGGGCCACCTTGGGGGCCTGGGATGTATTGTCACCCATAAAATTATATCTTCATTTAAATTTAATAAGTTTCCTTTTGGAATTTTGATTTTCACTCCAGTGCTACTTCGAGGTTGTTTACACTAAGTTGCTTGATATCGTTATTTTAAAGTAGCAGGAAGGAAGGTTGATAGCTGAACTCTACTGCAACAACAAACCACCAGTCATTGACACCACGATGAATGACAGTTTGGGGAGTGAGTGTCAAAATATTAAGAAACAATATAATAGATAAATAGAAATGAATTAAAAATCATTTGACTACTTGTTGGCAGGGTTTTGTTACTTTTTGTGACAGATATTTTCCAAATGAAATTCCTGTGTCCATGTATAATAGGCTCTACCCTTGCAAACCTGCCAGAGTTATTGTGCAATTAGGTGGATGTAGAAGGTTAATCCAATGTGTTACTCTTAGCTTGGATCATTTTCTTGATAAGATTTTGATGTCAACGCAGGTCTGTGAAATTACTTTTACATTTCTCAAAATAACAGATAATTAACTTCAATGTAATTAATTTTGTTAACCTTGAAAGGAATTCTGTGTGAAACCCTGGGAAATTTTCTGAAAGATGAAAGAAGGTGCTAGATAAATGCAAATGATGTGTAAATTGTGGAGCGATTGTTGTGACCAGCTGCTCCTTGCACTACCAGCCTCTTTTGTGATGTCAAGTTTCAGAAGGTTGTCTTCCCTTCTTTCTATCATGTTCCGTTAAAGATTAAAGGAAAACCAAACAAAGCCATGATTCATCGGGCCCAGAAGCAAGTCAAAGGAGAAAAGTAGTGCAAAGATAGTGATGCTTCAACATAATTGCAAGCAGTCAAATGTGTGTGCATAACAGAACTGGTGCAACTAGGCTTTAATTAAATCCAGTCCATTGTTTAGGTAAGAAAGAGAAAGAAATAACAGAGGCAGATTATGTGAGTTCACATCAACTTCAAACACCCACCCATATAATTTGAAACTGGAAACAGCAACAGCAGTTTTTGTTCAGGAAACATAAGCAGAAACCATGAAATTATGATTGTCATTGTAAGAACACAGAACAGGAAACATTCTCCTCTGTCTGAATTCTTAAAATAGACAGCTTGCACAGAATAACGAATACAGCAAAATACGTACCAACCCACAAAAGGCACCACAACATAAATGGAACCCAGCAATTTCCAGTTTGCAGAAGTTGACAACATTTTGTATGTTACGGACTCTGCTGTTAACTTGAGTACTGAAAAGCACGATAATATCCATGTCCTCCAGTTCCTCCACAACAAAGATTACATTTTTATTAATAATTTAAAATAATCCAATAGCACAATTTATCCAGAACATAGTAATACTGTAGCATATAAAACCAAAATCAACATTTCAAACTAAATTTAATCCTTATCAGAGGTGGTGTCTTGAATCAGAGGTGGTGTGACTCTAATGTTACCATTCATATGCAAACATTTCAGGATATTTAAAAATAAACATACTAGGAAATAATTTCACACCATGGCAGCTGGATTGGAAAAGAAACGAAGGATCTTAAAGGTTTTGCATATTGCCAGGTGAAAACAGAAGGGATATTTCTGATAGCAGTTCAGCTATGTCTTCAATAAAATCATATCTTATGAAAAATTCGTTCAGGCAGTATTTATAGATGAACACATTATGGCTCAAAAGTGTGATGTTAGACCAACAAACAATACATTGCATTAGTTAGAGCCTCTATGTTATTTTCATGGAAGTATGAGGGAACGGTGCTACTGGCTTTCTGGAACCTGAATTAACTGGAAATGCAACCATGTGCCTCCTTAACAAATCAAAGTGAAGGATTGGGAAATAACGTGCATAAATCAGAATAAAAATTGTAAGTTAGAATGATGAATTCAACATAAAATCAGGAACAGAAAAATAAATAAAAAGAAAGAATGATTGGGTTAAGGTAGGGAGACAGATAAGAGACAAAATTAAATTTTTTTAAAGTAATGTTCTTTAGTTACAAAAATATCAAATCTCAAGAAAAAAGATACCACAAATGTAATCACTTTTTTCAATGCCAGGATTAGATAGGCTGGTCACACTATGAAAACAGTGTATAGATTGGAAAACAAAATTGGCAATTTCTCTTGGAGGACTAGCAACTGAGTGAAAGATGTTCTTTGGACTGCCCAAAACATGTTGGTCTTCCAGAATAAGGAGTTGATCTCAACCAAGTGTTGCAGAATGGCACATTCAAAAGTCCAGGACTACGTGCTGAGGGAAACATTAAAGCTCGGGCCAGCTGCCGCCAAGGAGCAGCAAGAAAGTCCACCATCTACGGTCTTTCTGCTGAAGCTGAATCGGAGTCTGTTCGGTTATTGGATTCTCCCAATGCCTTAAACGTATATAAATATAGCTTTGTATAAGTAAGAGATTTTTTGGGTTTGCCATATGTCAACTGTACAAAATTTAACTGCTCTGGTGACCTTGTATGTATATAAAGATTTTTTTTAGGAGTAAAGTATATTTTTGAAATAACAAAGTCTTGGCTTAACTTTACATAGCAGGTGTATTTTGTGTTCCCCGTGCGGATACAGCATCTGCATGCCACCCGATGTATATCAATGTTAAGCCAGACATTGAGAAGATAATTTCATAAAGGTAATGGTGTAGTGGTGACTCACTGTCAACTCCTCAATTTTCAAGTTCAATTACACCTCAGCTCTGATCTTACGTTGCTCTACCTTCAGTACACAAATAATAGCTGGCGACATTAATTGCACATTTACTTTGATGGCAATTTTTGGGCCAATATCTTTGCATGGTATTTTTTATCTGTTGTGTAAACACATATTAATTTTTTTTATGTTAAATGTTCATCAATTAATATTATCATCACTATTTGTGAGTTTTATAGTTCTTTTAATTTCTAATTTGCTTAGCTGCTTTACCCTGACAAGAGTGTGATATGTTCTGGAACTTTCATTAGACTAATCGTCTTACTGTAATTGTAAACAAACCAGAATGGTCATTAGCTATTTTTGGTCACGCTTCAAAGAATTCAAAAACATCACAAAAATTAGATTTGGTGTTTGAGTGTCATTGCCTACCACCTCCTTCGCCTTCCCCTCTGAACTTACTGTTTCACTTCTCCTCAGCAGCTGACCACATCCCCACATCAGTGTGATCCTTATTTCAACAGGACAGAAACTGCAACTATGACAAGATTCTGGGGAATCCATTGGAGAAGCCAAGGTCCAGATTTGCACTCAGATTGGAAATCCTTTGGAGCATATTGTTCTTAAGTGTGATGTTCTCTAGAGTGGAAATTGAATTCCACAAACCTTAATCTAATTCAAGCTGCAGTTCAAAATTGTATATCGGAAATAACTGATAATTGAGGGATGTCAGTACTGTAACAGTACATCTTCATTTTTAGCATTTGAAATTATAGGGAAGTTCAGTAGAAAATACTTCCCCTTTAATAACACTAAGTAAAACTAGTCACAGTGAAACCAGTGAGGAAGCATGTCATTACCAGGCAATTCTCATGCATAATATCTCTGATTACTAATAATTAATTGTGTTGAAATCATCTTCTGGAAATGACATATCTCTGATTTCCAGAAGTGTAATCCCACTTAGAATAACAAACATCCCCTTTCCTTTCAGTTGCTTGTATATTTCATTCACTTAATATGATAGGAGTCGATGATGATAACATATTTTCAATACTTTTTATTAACCAATATTGAGTCACCTGACTGCAAAATCAAGATGCACTTCAGAAATTCACCAAAGGTCCTTAGACAACTCCTTCAAAACCCATGAACACTTCCACCCAGAACGACAAGGGCAGCAAATACATGGGAACATCACCACCTGCAAGTTCCCCTCCGAGCCACTCACCATCCTGACTTGGAAATATATCACTGTTCCTTCACTGTTGCTGGGCCAAATTCCTGGAATTCCCTTGCTAAGGGCATTGTGGGTCAACCCACAGCACATGGACTGCAGCAATTTGAGAAGGCAGGGATGGGCAATAAATTCTGCCCAGCTGGAAAGCTCATGTCCCACAAGTGAATTTAAAAATTGAAGTCAAGAATGATAATGTGAAGTAAAGATTTAAATTATGAAAACAAGTTGTATTAATGGTCCTTAGTGATTAAGGGATTTGATAGGAAAGTGTAAAAAGTTTTTTCCATTGATGGGCAAGTTTGGAACCAAATGGCATAACAATATAATTAGAGCTAGTTTATTCAAGGCAATAAAAACAATACTACATAGAAAAGGCAATGGAAATTTAGCTCTTGCTCCCCTTCCAGGCAGCGTGTCTCAGCACTAGCCCATTCTGTGCCTGAGTGATATTAAAGGTTAGTGAATTAATGTTACTGAAAGGTCCTTTAGGATAAAAAAGAAAAAAAAATAACAAGCGTTTAGAAATATCAAGATTAGATTAACTACAGGCAAGACAGAAAAATGAAGAAACTCCCAGTCTGTCTCTGTGGTATATAGTTGGGGCCTGTGATTTGAAGTCATTGTTGTTAAGAGAAAGAGGTTGGCATTTCAATTCAGATAAGCAGCTGTGATGACTTCTGTGGCTGAATAATTGATGTTTTCTTACCGAGATCAACTGCACAAGACGGTAGCCTCCAAGTGGGAGAGAAAATTCTTGGCTTCCATTTCTGAGAGTGCACTACTTTTACCATTCCAGATATTTTACAGAAGACTTCTAGCTATTGCAAGATGTCTCTCTATTTTTCTCTCTCAGTCTGGAGAGGCAATTTCTTCCGGGTGGTTCTGAAGAAATCTTTATCAAGGCAGCTAACCTTTTTGAACCATTCCTAGCTGGTAAGCTAAGATGGCAATATTACCAGGTGACTTATGCAAAAACTAAACTATGTTCCATTATAAGGTATCAGCATTCTGGAGAAAACTCTTCTGTCACACATGGCTTTTATCCTTCATTCTAATTTATATTCTCTGAAATAATTCCACAGAGGCTGGTATCCGATCACCAAAATCACCCTTTATTTGCATGTGGAAAGTCCTTTATTCTAATTCAGACCCCTCAGAGCCAGCTCACAGAGTGAAGAGGATGTCTGACACTCCTCTTTATATCTGTCAGCTCAGCCATGGCTCCCTGATTGGGGCTATTAATCTTGTTCAATCAGGCAGCTCATATTCTATGAGATCCACCTGCTGACCTCATTCCAATCACTACATTCTCAAAATGCTTTATCACCTGGATGATCTTGTTACATCTTTGGGCATGTCTCTCTACTACTGATAGTCAGGTGACTTGTAAGTAACATATTTTTAGTTTCTTGTCTTCTTGTCCAGTTACAGTCAGATTAACATTCTTCCAAACAGTTTTAACAGTCTCTTTTTTTAAAAGAAATCAGACCACAACTAGACAGTCATGAGGTAAATTGGGATTGAGGTATCATAAATCATCGATTACCAGTATGGAGCTTTCAGTATTGAACACTGAACTGCATGAGTTAAAGTTAGTGAGTAACTCTGACAATTTTACAATAAAAAGTGAGAAAACTATGGATCAATAGCTTCTTTAAACTGTTCAGTCCTTAAAAATGTTGTGATGTTATATGATGTCAAGGCCTTGCCATATTCAATGTGACTTATTGCAATTTGACTTCTCCTGTTTATCAGAAAGTCATATTTCATTTCAGTCATGTTGAAAGATTTCACGTACAAGAGGCCATTTCATGCTTTGAGGATGTGCAATATAAAATTCTCTCATAGCAGTTTCATTTCATTTCAATTATGAGAAGAAAACATGCCAATGGAAAATAGGAGAAAGTGAAGACTGAAGATGCTGGAGATCAGAGCTGAAAAATGTGTTGCTGTAAAAGCGCAGCAGGTCTGGCAGCATCCAAGGAGCAGGAGAATCGACGTTTCGGGCATAAGCCCTTTTTCCTGAATGGAAAATAGTGAAAAGTTATGCAACAAAAGCATAAATTAAAAAACGATCTAAGTGGTTTTCCACATAGTTTGAAGTTATAAACTGTTAAATCCACTGATATTCTGGCTTCTCTATCAAGCCACTGTGCTTTTACATTTGTTAAAGTCGAAATATAGATGGAAAATAGAGCTTTCTCTTAGAGTCCACAAGTTCATTAACAAAATATATATGTCATATTTTATGTAATAATAAAACATTTCAATTATTTATAGGGCAGTAAATGGTTTCTGCACAGTGAACACATGTTAAAGATAATGCTTCTGAATATATGAATGCATAGCACTTGGGTCACAAATTAGGTCTATCTCTAAGAGTCTTAGAACATAGAACATTACAGCACTTTTCAGGCCCTTTGGCCCTCCATGTTGTGCCGATCTGTGGAACCAATCTGAAGCCTATCGAGACTACACTATTCCATTTTCATCCAAATGTTTATCCAATGACATCCAGGCAACATCCTGTTAATCTCCTCTGAACCCTTTCCAAAGTTTCCACATCCTTCCTATAATGCAGTGCCAGAATTGCACACAATACTCCAAGTGCGGCTACACCAGAGTTTTGTACAGCTGTAACATGACCTCGTGGCTCCAAGAGTCAATCCCTCTACCAATGAGAGCTAACACACCGTATGCCTTCTTAACAACCCTATCAAGCTGGGTGGCAACTTTCAGGGATCTATGTACAGTGACACCGAGATCTCTCTGCTCATCCACACTACCAAGAATCTTACCATTAGCCCAGTACTCTTTATTCCTGTTGCTCCTGCCAAAGTCAATCTCCTCACACTTTTCCGCATTGAACTCCATTTGCCACCTCTCAGCCTAGCTCTGCAGCTTATCTATGTCCCTCTGTCACCTGCAAAATCCTTCATCACTATCCCCAACTCCACCGACCTTAGTGTCATCTGCAAATTGACTAATCCATCCTTCTACGCCCCCATCTAGGTCATTTATAAAAATGATAAACAGCAGTACACCACTAGTAACTGAACTCTAGGATGAACATTTCCCATAAACCACCACCCTCTGTCTTCTGTCAGCTAGCTAATTTCTGTTCCAAACCGCTAAATTACCCTCAATTCCATGCCTCGGTATTTTGTGCAATAGCCTACCATGGGGAACCTTATCAAATGCCTTACTGAAATCCATATGCACCACATCAACCACTTTTTACCCTCATCCACCTGCCTGGTCACCTTCTCGAAGAACGCAATAACATTTGTGAGGAACGACCTACCCTTCACAAAACCGTGCTGACTTCCCCTCATCAACTCATTCTTCTCTCAATGATTATAAATCCGAAACTCTTAACCTTTTCCAACACTTAACCCAGAACTGATCAGGCTCACTGGCCTATAATTACCAAGGTTGTCTCTACTCCCCTTCTTGAACAAGAAGACATTTGCTATCCCCCAGTCTTTTGGCACTATTCCTGTAGACAACAATGACATAAAGATCAAAGCCAAAGGCTCTGCAATCCTCTCCCTGGCTTCCCAGAGAATCCTAGAATAAATCCCATTCAGCCCAGGGGACCTATCTATTTTCACACTTTGCAAAATTGCTAACACCTCCTCCTTGTGAACCTCAATCCCATCCAGTCTAGTAGCCTGTATGTCAGTATTCTGCTCGACAACATTGTCCTTTTCCAGCCTGAATACTGATGAAAAATATGCATTTAACACTTCCCCTATCTCCTTTGACTCCACACACAACTTCCCACTACTGTCCTTGATTGGCCCTAATCTTACTCTCATTATTCTTTTATTCCTGATATACCTATAGAAAGCTTTGGCGTTTTTCTTGATCTTATCTGCCAACAATTTATCATGTCCCCTCCTGGCTCTTCTTAGCTCTTTCTTCAGGTCTTTCCTGCCTAACCTGTAACTCTCAAGCGCCCTAACTAAACCATCACATCTCATCCTAACATAAGCCTTCTTCTTCCTCTTGACAAGAGATTCAACTTCTTTAGTAAATCACGGCTCCCTCGCTCGACCGCTTCCTCCATCCCTGACAGGTACAATCCTACCAAGGACACGCAGTAGCTGTTCCTTGAATAAGCTGCATATTTCAACGGTGCCCATCCCCTGCAGTTTCCTTCCCCATTCTATGCATCGTAAATCTTGGCTAAGTGCATCACATTGGCTTTCCCCCAGCAATAACTCTTGCTCTGCGGTATATACCTATCCCTTTCCATCAACCGATTTGTGGTCACTATCATCAAAGCACTCACCTATCTCCAAACCTAACACCTGGTCAGGTTCATTACCCAGTACCAAATCTAATATGGCCACGCCTTTGTTGGCTTGTCGACATACTGTGTCAGGAAACCATCATTGGACAAAAACTGACCCATCTAAATTACCCAAACTATAGTGTTTCCAGTCCATATTTGGAAAGTTAAAGTCCCCCATAATAACTATCCTGTTACCCTCGCTCCTATCCAGAATTATTTTTGCTATTGTTTCCTCCACATCTCTGCAATTATTCAGAGGCTGAGAGAAAACCCCCAACAGGGTGACCTCTCCTTTCCTGTTTCTAACCTCAGCCCATACTACCTCAGTAGATGAATCCTCAAACGTTCTTTCTGCCACCATATTACTGTTCTTGAACAACAATGCCACACCTCCCTCTCTAATACCATCTTCTGTTTTTCCTGAAACATCTAAATTCCGGAACCTGCAACAACCATTCCTGTCTCTGCTCAATTCATGTCTCTGAAATGGCTACAACATTGAAGTCCCAGGTACCAACCCAGGCTGCACATTCACCCACCTTATTCCGAATGCTCCTTCTAGCCACCTTCCTGTTTGCCAGTGAACTCTTGCAACCCTGAAACCTTATTTCTGACATCACTACTGTCAACCTCCTGTATACTGGAACTACAATTTCTGTTCCCATCCCCCTGCTGAATTAGTTTAAACCCACCCAAAGAGCATTAGCAAACCCTGCCCCCTCCCCAGAATATTGGTACCCCTCTGGTTCAGGTGTAGATCATCCTGTTTATTGAGGTCCCACGTACCCCAGAATGAGCTCCAAATATCCAGGTATCTGAAACTCTCCCTCCCGCACTATCTCTGTAACCATGTGTTCTACTGTTCTCTCTCCCTATTCCTCACCTTGTTAGCACGTGCCACGGACAACAAACCAGAGATGACAACTCTGTTTGTTCTAGCACTAAGCTTCCACACTAGCTTCCTGAATTTCTGCCTTAAATCCCCATTCCTTTTCCTACCTATGTCGTTAGTGCCTATGTGGACCATGACTTGGGGCTGCTCCCCCTCCCTGTCAAGGATCCCGAAAACACGATCCGAGACATCATTAGCCCTGGCACCTGGGAGGCAACACACCAACCATGAGTCTCTCTCGTTCCCACAGAACCTCCTATCTGTCCCCCTAACTATGGAGTCCCCAATGACTAATGCTCTGCTCCTCTTCCCCCTTCCCTTCTGAGCAACAGGGATGGACTGTGTGCCAGACCTGTGCCCCATGGCTTACCCATGGTAATTCGTTTCCCCTGACAGTATCCAAAACGGTATACTACTTGTTGAGGGGAACAGCCACAGGGGATCCCAGTACTGCCTGCCGGTTCCCTTTCTGTCCCCTGACAATAACCCATCTGCCTTTTTCCTGTACCTGAGGTGTGACTATCTCCCTGTAACTCTTCACAATTACCCCCTCTGCCTCTCAAATGAACCAAAGTTCATCCAGCTCCAGTTCCAGTTCCCTAACACGGTTTTTGAGGAGCGAGAGTTGGGTGCACTTCCCACACATGAAGTCAGCGGGGACACTAGTAGTGACCCTTACCTCCCACATTCTGCAGGAGGAACATTCAACTGCCCTAAATGCCGTTCTTACTGTTCTAAATTCCCAAAGAGACTGTAGAAAAATAAAAAATAAATAAAAACTAGTGACCTTACCAATCTGGTGCGCAGAACCTTTTATTTTGGTTAGAGGAGGAGGATGATTGGGAGACACTGCCTAAGGAGTGTTACAGGTAAGGCACCTGCCCAAATATATTACTTCTCTTACTCAGCAATGCTGTGCCTGCTCCTGTTAGCGTGTTGCTCCACCTATTCACGAGGTAAGTTTTTCAATTAGTGATTCACCTTTCCGCTAGCCCCCCCCCCCCGTTTGACGCTCCCACTCTTCCTGCTGCTGAAACAAAAAGTCTTGTTGCAATCCCTTGGGAACATGGCTGCAAGTTCCACAAGGACATAGTAAGGCCCACAGTTGAATCTTTTCAATGATGCCACTACTCCATGATTCCAATATCATGATTCGTTTTGATCACAATTTTATTAGTTACAAAACAATATGTGTTAACATAATGTCGATAGCAGATCAATTTATTTGCAAATATGAAAATATAACTAAAAATAGTTAAATTAAAAAACTAATCTGAAGTTATTTAATTACTGCTTCTTTATTTCCTTTGGTTTTCCTTTTGTTGCATACCGGTGGGCTTTCTTCTCTGAGAATTGAACTTTCTCTCAATTATATAAAACACTTCAACTTGCATGCTGGCATTTTCCTCCCGATCACATAATGTTCCTTGTTCTGCCTGGCTCAGAATTAATTACAACATCCAGTGCAACAATAGCAAATTACTAATGTCCTAGAGATACATTCCATCAATTAGAATGTGTGACACAACAAAATATTTCATCTACTGTGCTGGAAATATGTTATTGCCAGAAACCAGAAGTAAAATAAATGGGTTATTCACATAATTAGTGTTAAAGCTTTGATAAACCAATGAGAAACAAAGTCTGTGCACATTTAGAAGAGGCCAATCACAAAGTGCATTCATGAGCTACAGCAAGCCCATTATATTTTAGCTTTAAATGAGAATCATAAAGGCAAGCAACTACTTCTGTTATAATTGACAAAAGAATTTAAAATCAGAGACTATAAATCTAATTGAATAAATTACACATGCTGACCAACAAAGTTGTACTGCAGAAGGCATCACTAGTTGCTTACCATTTGGTCTACCCTACCTGAGGTAATTGGAGTGGTACTGCAGCTAACGTACTGGCATATGCTCAAAGTCACTCAATGCATATAACCTAGGCACACTGAACTAATATAATGCAAAAATATTAATATTGGACAACAAATGTGTAAATATTGACTTCTTTGTTGAGATTAGTAATAGTTATGTTGCTGGAATGGTAATTTGGGGCAAAAATTTGGCCTCTAGTTAAAAAGTTAATTTCAATTAATTTAGTAAATCTGGAATAAAATGCTAATATCAGTAATGATGACAATGGAACAACAAATTGTTGTGAAAGACCAGCTAATTCACGGACATGTTTCAGGGAAGGAAATTACCATTCTTAACAGGTCTGGCCTTCGTGCGACTCCAGAACAACAACATTGTAATTGACTCTTAACTGCCCTCTGTAGTGATCTGGCAGATCACTGAACTGTATCAAACTGCAATGGAAAATGTGATCTTTCAATGGAAAAATAACAATAAAACTAGACAGTTTGCCTGTTATCAACCTCAGAGACAGACACAACAAAGGTATATCATGATCCGTCAACTCTGAAAAGTTTTCCTCAGTATCTGAGAACATGGTCCAAATTGGGAGAGCTGTCCCACAGACTAGTCAAGCAATATTTCGGTATAGTCATTCGTAGAATCATATCTTTTAACCAAGATGTCTTGTCTTGGAATGACAACATTTGTCAGCCCAGCATTGCCACATTGTTAATGATCTTTCCATGATCAGACAAGGCTGTTGCCATCTATGTTGAGATAGTCCAGTCTAAAGCTGGATCTTTATAATCTAGAGCTGCGCAAGATGGCATGGCCATCTACAGTTTTTCCCAGCATAACTCTGCAGCATTCTATTTGCTACATTATAGTCACTGGATCATTACTGCACAGGTGTTATGGGATAGGCAAAGGCAGGAAGTAAAAGAGATCACTCTGGAGAGTTGGATAACCATTTTAATTGATGTATGAATGTAACATGGCATGATTTGATTTAGAAATTTATATTAATGGAATGTTTATTGTGGTGTCTTTTAGTTTTGCAGAGTGGCCAAAGCAGGATAATGACAGATGATGAAGGAAAGGTAAAAAGTGAAATTGTCAGTGAATTAAGTTGTGGTCACTGCAATCAGAGTCAGATGCGTTGATGATGAACAGGCCAGTTAAAAACAGATTGTGTATGTTATCTCCAACCTAGGTGTTCCACCAGCTCCAGCTCCTGTTCTTGCTCCTACTGTCCCTATTCATGTTCCTGTTCCTGCCCTGCTCCCTGTTTCTTTCCCTGTTCCTGTTCCTGCTCCTGCTCCAGTTCCTGTTCCTGTTTCTGCTCCAGTTCCAGTTCCTGTTCCTGTTTCTGCTCCAGTTCCTGTTCCTGTTCCAGCTCCTGCTCCTGTTCCTGTTCCTGTTTCTGCTCCAGTTCCTGTTCCTGTTCCAGCTCCTGCTCCAGTTCCTGCTCCTGTTATGCAACTGGTGGCAAGGTCTGTGTCCTGCGTTGGTGAAGTTGTATAAAAGGTGGCAGAGAACTACAAATTTTGACATGCATTCTGCCTGGTATTGCAGGACTACTGCAGAGTGGTCATTGCACTGGAAGCATTGCTTGTACAGCCCAGTAGTCTGCTGCATCACATTTTATGTGACAACTTGGCTGCCATTAAAGGTGGGTTGCCTTATGTCCATGCATTGCAGGCTCCAATCATCCACCACGTCATCAAAGAGCAACTCGGTTTTTTTTGCAGTGGCTCAATTGCAGCTGGCACAGGGACTGTTGCAAAAAGGTGACATTGTCAATGCTACTAAGATATTGACCTGCATGCTTCAGCACAAATGATAGCAGACCACTTTTGTCTTAAGGGAGCAAATACGTAGCTGTTTCCTTGAAGTTGGCATGCAGCACGTGAAGCAATTGACATATAATTATTGGTATCCGGCACTTTGGGGAAGTCAACAAACCTCATGAAGGTATGCTCACGCTATCTGATTCTTTCTTAAGGGCAAAATTAAATGTTTACAGCCATCTTGGAATACTGTGACTTCCCTTAAAGGGTTACCAAACTGGGACATGTTGTAAATCTCTCCAGCTTGAGTTTGGAAGATACAAGATGCATCAAAGTTATGGCCAGGTTTTCCTTCACAGCCACTGGCAATACTGTCTCTGCCTTGTGCAGAGACTGCATAGTGGCTGCTTTTATGAGAAAGTGTCTGGTACGTTGCTCCTCTTTGATGATTAGATAGGAGTATTGGTCGTTGAACACCCAGGGACCTTCCTCCTGAGAAAGCTTCCTCCACCTCCTCACAACCCTTCCAGCAGCTTGTCCTGTTTTGTCTCACTTTCGCTATAGTCCAAGAAAATGCAAAATACTGCACCCGTTATCGAGTGGTTTGTGCAAATGTCTTGATGTCAAGACATATTCCTTTGTCATGTGCCACACCACTTCCTGCTTACATTAGCAACTTTAAAGAACTCTAAAAACCACAAAACAATTCTATAATTACAGCAACAGCCAGAAGAAATCAATCGACTAACCCTTCAAATAACTTGGTGGGAACTGGTAGCAGGCTATTAAACATGTATACTGTGTGAGGTTAAGAGACAAAGTTAGCTGAAATGTTCAACTACATACTAACAGCGTTGGTGACGAGTTATTGTTGCCCTTTCGTCAATGTTACAATCAGCCAATTCTGTGCAACTCACGTGGATATTTGCCACACGCACACTAACACACACACACTAACACACTCACTATAATTATTTGGACATGAACCAAAGCTGTGTCCCATGGATATCATTCGAGAGGCACACAGCACTAATAACACTGAAAAACTGGAGCTATGTTTCAAACTTCACAGCCTCTTTATCTCTGCATATAAATTATTTCTCAGAAATTACACAAATTTCTCACCAGTTAGTTTTTAATCTGAGTGTATTTCACAATTATATATAAATTAGTTGAACTTGACAGCTGGAGCAAAGAATGTTAGCTTCTTTTTAACTCTAAAGACTTTTCATGAGTGCCTAAGGAAGGATTATTTCCTCTAGTTTGGGTGTCCGTGATTATGACTCATTCATTGACAAGAGTAATTTAGAAAGTTTAGAAAGAGGTTGTGATCATTTTTGGTGGAGCACAGAATACTTTGTCCCAATGATGATTGCACCAGAAAGCATGGTGTCCTTTAGGCAGAAAGTGAATAAATATTTTAAGCAAATTTAGCAATAATGAAAGGGCATATTTGTAGATTTAGTTTTGGATTACTGTAGTTAAATGGTCATTTTGTTCAATAGTGTCATGCTATGCTGTAAATCTCAATGGTTCTAACTCTTACTCTTGTGAAGCACTTACTCACATAGAAGATTGGAAACACCTTTGAGAGAGGATCAGTCTGTAAGAATGAAGTGGATAAATGTGGAAACGTCATTATCTTTAAAGCATGTTATCATCACAAGTAATAAAGAACTTCAATTTCTAACTTGCAAAACCTCAGAACATCCCTTACCACTCCACAAGCAATGAAATGTATAAAGAAATCTGTTTTGCTTTCAATATATTTCAACAAAATAAAAAAAATCAAGAAGACCATTTTGAACTAGGGGCTGATTAATATTTTCTCAAAGCTGTACAGCCACATGACAGACTGAATGTTCCCAAGCAAGTTGCATGGCAACAATTGCACATTTCCCCCATTGCACATTATAAAAATCAGTCATGCTCCAGTAGAAATTAACAGAATATGGCAGCAGGAAAATAGAGGTGAAAATGTAAACTGTACACATTCGAATTGAATTGAATTCATGTCACATGTACCGAGGCACAGTGAAAAGCTTTGTCTTGCGAGCAATACAGGCAGATCATAGAGTTAAGTAGCACAGATAAGTAAATAATAAGTAAACAGCAGCAAAAACAAAAAGCACAGGTACAGACGAATGCTAAGAGTTTGAGTCAATTCAGTATTCTAACAAAAGGGTAGAAACTGTTTCAAAACCGGCTGGTACATGAGTTCAGGCTTCTGTACCTTCTCCCCGATGGTAATGGCTGTAGAAAAACATTGTCAGGGTGGGATAGATCTTTGAGAATGCTGGCAGCCTTTCCTTGACAGTGGGCCTGCTGGATGGACTCTTTAGATGGGAGTTTAAAAATGTGTTTCTGGAAAAGCACAGCAGAACAGGCAGCAGCCGAGGAGCAGGAGAATCGACGTTTCGGGCATAAGCCCTTCTTCAGGAATGAGGCCCACCGCCTCCAACCTCATAGTCCCACAACCCCGCACCTCCCGCTTCTACCTCCTGCCCAAAATCCACAAACCTGACTGCCCCGGCTGAGCCATTGTCTCCGCCTGCTCCTGCCCCACCGAACTCATCTCTGCATACCTCGACACTGTCCTGTCCCCCCTACCTTTTATCTCAGATCACTTGGCACCACTTGGCCCTCATTCCTGAAGAAGGGCTTATGCCTGAAACATTGATTCTCCTGCTCCTCAGATGCTGCCTGTCTTGCTGCGCTTTTCCAGCAACACACTTTTCAACTCTGCAATCCTTACTTTCTCTTTAGATGGGAGGTTGGCCAAGTTCACCACTCTCTGTAACCGTCTCTGATCTTGAATGGTACAGTTGCCATACCAGGTAGAGATACATGCAGACAGAATGCTCTCGATGACGCACCAGAAAATGTTTGCGAGGGTATTTGCCATTATGCCAAATTTCCTCAGCTGCCTGAGGAAGAAGAGACATTGTTGGGCCTTTAAAACCAGTGCATCCACAAGAAGAGTGCAAGAAAGCTTGTTGTGGATGACCACTCCCAGGAGCTTGACACTCTCCATCGTTCCACCTCTGTGCTGTTAATGTGTAGGGGGGCATGAGTAACATCCCGCCGAAAGTCAATAATGAGTTCCTTGGTTTTGTCAGCATTGAGGGCTAGGTTGTTCTCAGTGCACCATTTTTCCAGGTCTTCCACCTCCCATCTGTAGTCTGTTTCGTCGCCATCTGAGATTCGACCGACTACGGTGGTGTCATCAGTGAACTTGTAATTTAGCAACGCAGTCATGGGTATACAATGAGTACAATAGGGGGCTGAGTACCCACCCCTGGGGGCTCCAGTGTTGAGTGTTAGTGGGGATGAAATATTGTCCCCAGTCTTCACTGATTGTGGCCTGTGAGTCAGGAATTCACCGTTCTGTTGGTTTTATTTGGCTTTCACCCACACCCACAATATGATCATGCCCTAACAGTGACTGGATTGTCAAATTGTTCCCAGACCTGTCCATTGTTGAGCCCAATAAAAGGTGTTGAGAGTGTGGTGCTGGAAAAGCACAGCAGGTCATGCAGCATCTGAGGAGCAGGAGAATCAACGTTTTGGGCAAAAGCCCTTCATCAGGAATGAGGCTAGTGCCATGGGGCTGAGTGATAAACGGGGGTGGGGGCGTTTGGGGTTGGGGAAGGTAGCTGAGAATGTGAAAGGGAGATGAAGGCGAGGGAGAAGGTGATAGGTCAGAGACGAGGGTGAAGCAGATCAGTGGAAGGAAGATGGACAAGTCAAGAGGGCGGTGCCGAGTTGGAGGCTTGATACTGGGATAGTTGGATCTGGGACGAAGTGGGGTGGAGGAGACATTTGGAAACTGGTGAAGTTGATGTTGATGCCGTGTGGTTGTAGGGTCCCAAGATGGAAGATGAGTCGGCCTTCCTCCAGTTGATAGGTAGTTTTGATTTGGCACTGGAGGAGGCACAGGATTTGCATGTCCTTGGGACAGTTGGAGGGGGAGTTGAAGGGGTTGGCCACAGGGCAGTGGGGTTTTGTGATGCGTACATGCCAGAAATGTTGCCTGAACCGGTCCCTGAGTTGGCACGGTCTCACCGTTGTAGAGGAAACCACATACAGAGCAACAGATGCAGTAAATGAGGTGGGTGAGTGTGCTGGCAAATCTCTGCCAGATGTGAAATGATCTTTTAGGGCCTTGGACGGAGGTGAGGGGGGAGGTGTGAAGTGGATAAATCCCCAGGACCTGATCAGGTGTACCCTAGAACTCTGTGGGAAGCTCGGGAAGTGATTGTTGGGCCTCTTACTGAGATATTTGTATCATTGATAGTCACAGGTGACGTGTGGAAGACTGGAGATTGGCAAAAGTGGTGCCACTGTTTAAGAAGGATAGTAAGGACAAGACAGTGAGCTATAGACCAGTGAGCCTGATGTTGGTGGTGGGCAATGTTTTTGGAGGGAATCCTGAGGGACAGGATGTTCATGTATTTGGAAAGGCAAGGACTGATTAGGGATAGTCAACATGGTTTTATGCTTGGGAAATCATGTCTCACAAACTTGATTGAGATTTTTTGAATAAATAACAAAGAGGATTGATGAGGGCAGAGCAGCAGATGTGAGTTATATGGACTTCAATAAGGTGTTTGACAAGGTTCCCCATGGGAGACTTGTTAGCAAGGTTACATGTCATGGAATACAGGGAGAACTAGCCATAAGACCATAACACCATAAGGCATTAGAGTGGAAGTAAGGCCATTCGGCCCATGAAGTCCACTCCGCCATTTAATCATGGCTGATGGGCATTTCAATGCTACGTACCCGCACTCTCCCCGTATCCCTTAATTCCTTGCGAGATTAACAATTTATCAATCTCTGCCTTGAAGTCATTTAACGTCCCGGCCTCCACTGCGCTCCGTGGCAATGAATTCCACAGGCCCACCACTCTATAGCTGAAGAAATGTCTCCTCATTTCCATTCTAAATTGATCCCCTCTAATTCTAAAGCTGTGCCCTAAGGTCCTAGTCTCCCCACCTAACGGAAACAATTTCCCAGCATCCACCCGTTCTAAGCCATGCATTATCTTGTAAGTTTCTATTAGATCTCCCCATAATCTTCTAAACTCCAATGAATACATTCCCAGGACCCTCAGCCATTCATCATATGTTCGGCCTACCATTCCAGGGATCATCCGTGTGAATCTCCGCTGGACATGCTCCAGTGCCAGTATGTCCTGCCTGAGGTGTGGGGCCCAAAACTGGACACTGTATTCTAAATGGAACCTAACCAGAGCTTTATAAAGTTTCAGTCACACATCACTGCTTTTACATTCCAGCCCTCTTGAGATAAATGACAACATGACATTTGCTTTCTTAACCACGGACTCAACCTGCAAATTAACCTTTAGAGAATCCTGGACTAGCTCTCTCCCAGATCCCTTTGTACTTTGGCTTTATGAATTTTCTCACCGTTTAGAAAGTAGTCCATGCCTGTGTTCCTTTTTCCAAAGTGCAAGACCTGATATTTGCTCACATTGAACTTCATCAGCCATTTCTTGGATCACTCTCCTAAACTGTCTAAATCCTTCTGCAGCCTCCCCACCTCCTCAGAACTACCCCTGTCCACCTAACTTTGTATCATCGGCAAACTTCGCTAGAATGGCCCCAGTCCCTTCATCCAGATCATTAATATATAATGTGAACAGCTGCGACCCCAACACTGAATCCTGAGGGACACCGCTTGTCACCGGCTGCCATTCTGAAAAAGAACCTTTTTCCCAACTCTCTGCCTTCTGTGAGACAACCAATCCTCAATCCATACCAGTAGCTCACCTCGAACACCATGGGCCCTCACCTTGCTCAGCAGCCTCCCGTGTGGCACCTTATCAAAGGCCCTTTGGAAGTCTAGGCAGACCACATCCACTGGGTTTCCCTGGTCTAACCTACTTGTCACCTCTTCAAAGAATTCCAACAGGTTTGTCAGGCACGACCTCCCCTTATTCAATCCACACTGACTTTTCTAATCCGACCCTGCTTTTCCAAGAATTTAGAAATGTCATCCTTAACCATGGATTCTAGAATTTTACCTCCAACCGAGGTTAGGCTAATCAGCCTATAATTTTCCATCTTTTGTCTTGATCCTTTCTTGAACAACAGGTTACAACAGTGATTTTCCAATCATCTGGGACTTGCCCTGACTCCAGTGATTTTTGAAAGATCACAGTCAACGCCTCCGCTATTTCCTCAGCCACCTCCCTCAGAACTCTGGGATGTCACCCATCAGGGCCAGGAGATTTATCAATTTTTAGACTTTTTAGCTTTTCAAATATCTTTGTCAGCCATAGTTATCTAATCAACACCACATCCCTTCGCCCCCCAACCAACCCCCGGATAATCTTTCTTTTCTTTGGGATGAACCTCTGTACTGTGTCCTCAATCACTAGAAACTCCTGCCATTGTTGCTCTACTGTCTTCCCCACTAGGCTCTGCTTCCAGTTGATTTTCGTCAGTTCCTCTCTCAGTCCCCTGTAATTACCTTTATTTAACTGTAACACCATTACATCCAATTTTGCCTTCTCTCTTTCAAACTGCAGAATGAACTCTACCATATTATGACCGTTGCCTCCTAAATGTTCCCTTACTTTAAGATTTTTTTTATAAATTCTGGCTCATTACATAGCACTAAGTCCAGAATAGCCTGCTCCCTTGTGGGCTCAATCACAAACTGTTCCAAAAAGCCATCCTGTAAGCATTCCATGAATTCCCTTTCTTTGGATCCACCAGCAACATTATTCACTCAGTCCACCTGCATATTGAAGTCCCCCGTGATCACCGTGACCTTGCCTTTCTGACGTGCCCTATCTGTTTCCTGGTACATCTTGCGCCCCTGGTCCTGGCCATTGCTGAGAGGTCTGTACATAACTCCCATTATGGTTTTTTTTGCCTTTTAGGTTCCTCAACTTCACCCACACAGACTCCACATCATCTTAGCCTGCTGGACCAACTTTCCTCATTCCTGAAGAAGGGCTAATGCCCGAAACGTCGATTCTCCTGTTCCCTAGATGCTGCCTGACCTGCTGCGCTTTTCCAGCAACACATTTCCATCTCTGATCTTCAGCATCTGCAGACCTCACTTTCTCCTCATCTGACTCTATGCCATTCAGTGCCATAGATTAAGTTTCATTCTTAACTAACAAGGCCACCCCACCCCCTCTGCCCACCTCCCTGTCTTTTCGATAAGTTGTAAATCCTTGGATGTTTAACTGCCCAGTCCTGAACCCCCTGCAACCATGTCTCTGTGATGCCTACCACATCATAATCATTCACAATGATTTGTGCCATTAATTCATCTACTTTGTTACAAATATTACAAGCATTCAGGTAAAGCGCCTTAATGCTAATTTTCTTATCCTCATAATTTCCAACAGCTTCAGTAATATGTCCAAAGTTATCCTTCCTTTTTGCTTCATTCCTCTTAAACTCTGCACACATACTAACCTGCTTATCCTTCTACTTGGCTCCTGCTAACCTGCTGCTTATCTTTCTACTTGACTCCAAACTGCCTGTAGCTTTTCCTTTCCCTTCCCCCCGACTCACAAGTTTAAAGTCCCACTGACCACCCTATTTATTCTTTTCGCCAGAACACAGGTTCCAGATCGGTTCAGGTGGAGACTGTCCCATTGGTACAGATCGCCCCGGTTCCAAAACTGATGCCACGAAACGGAATCCCTCTTTTCCACACCAATCTCTTAGCCACATGTTTATTTCCGTAATTCTCTTATCCCGATGCCAATTAGCACGTGCCTCGGGCAGTAATCCAGAGATTATGACCCTCGAGGACCTGTTCTTCAATTTCCTTCCTAGTGCTTGATACTCCCCAAGCAGGTCCTCCTTCCTTGCCTTGCCTATGGTGTTAGTGCCAACGTGGACCACAAAAACTGGATCCTCTCCCTCCCGCTCCAACATCCTTTCAAGCCAGTCAGAGATGTCCTGCACACTGGCACCGGGCTGGCAACACCCAATGCGGGACTCCCGATCCGACTCACAAAGGATACTCTCTGTCCCCCTAATTATAGAATCCCCAATAACAACTACTTGTCTTTTTGCTCCCCCCTGTTGAATGGCCTTCTGCACCATGGTGCTGTGGTCAGCTGGCTCATCCTGTCCACAGCCCTTTCCCTCAGCCATGCAGGGAGCAGAAATCTCATACCTGTTGGATACCAACCCACCCCTCAGCCTCCGACGCTCCAGGGAAAACAACACCAGCCCATTCAACCTCTCCCTATATTAAGATGAATATTTTATGAGGATGCTATTTAGGAACTTTATATAAATTTTAAGAAGCTTCTAAACGTGCATTATCTTTGCCAAGTTGTAATTCTGATTGTATTTATCACGAGTGACTGCTGCAGACTGAACCAGTAAAATTACATATTTCATCAACTTGGTGGAGACCAGCAATTTTTTCAAAATGAATTCTAAGTCCGAAGCATTAACTGAAGGATATTGTCACAAGATTTTAAATTTCAAACAAATTTCACTGGAGAAGACCAGTACAATTAACAGCACTATTATTTGTAAATACACACGTTAAACCTTAATAATCTCAACAGCACACTCTTTGTTCTTCTTTTTCTACAAAGAGTTCCTCTTCACAGGATCTTGAGAGTTCCTTCACTTCTCCTGGATTCAAAACAAAGTCTGCCACAATTCTCAGGAATACAGTTCAATTCTCCTCAACGCTATTCTCCACAGTCTGAGATTTCGTGTGGTCTTCCGACAGCATCCAACGAGGTCACCCTCCAACTCTCAAGTATCTCACAGCCGTAGATGCCCCAGATCAAGCCTGGGCTTTGCTGCTGCTTTCTTACTCATTAACTCCAAATCCCAAACTGTCAGCTGCAGCTACTGGCTAATTCTCTCTCTCTCTCCCTCTTTCTCTGCTTCTCTCAAAGCTGTTTGCCATGCTACAGCTGCCTAGTTTTGTGAGAAATCACACAGCCAAACACAAAATAATTTTATTAAAAAATCTGTATTCTGTCCTTGTGATAATATGGTACCCTGGGATATTCCAATAGAGATTAATTTTTACCTTATTTTGTCACTATACATGCCATTACTCTTGTCACACCAGCGAGGGGAGAGTTCCACCAGTCAGCTGAGGTGAAAGCTTAAATTGTTTGCCATGAGGTGCCATCTTCCTAAAGAAGCCTGTGTGGTGATAGCTGCTTGAAAGAGAGCTCACAGCCTGACTGCCACTTTCAGTGTCTGTTAATCCTCATTAAAGTGGCTTCAAGCATTTTGTTGCTCGTGATTATTCTCAGTACTTTTTAATCAATTAGTTCAAAGCTGTTATTGCATAACTCCAGAGCAGATAGGCTATGAACCTGGGTTTTCTAGGTCAGAGGTACAGACATTACCACTGTACCATATAAACCCTTAATAGAGAAAGATAGTTTCTATGGTACACTTCTGAGGCAGGTGTGACTTGAAATCAGGCCTTCTGTCTCAAAGATAGTGACAATCTGTGTCCCGAGGGCCCACCTAATGCTCGTTCTGCCATTCTCCCTGAATAGTGAATAGCTGACTGGGGCAAAATCAATGTTGTCAATTTCAAGTGCTGCTGAAAGGGCTACTCCCCATTTCAGGTTGACTGTTGCTGCTGCGAAGTCTACCTTTGAAGTATATCATGGGACATGATTTGGAGATGCCGGTGTTGGACTGGGGAGTACAAAGTTAAAAATCACACAACACCAGGTTATAGTCCAACAGGTTTAATTGGAAGCACTAGCTTTTGGAGCGACGCTCCTTCATCAAGTGATTGTGGAGGGCTTGATCGTAACACAGAATTTATAGGAAAATGTGTGATGTAACTGAAATTATACATTACAGTCACACTCTTTTGTGCCTGATCACTAGCTGAATGTGAATTACTTAATCTCCCAGGTGTGACTGCCTCCTGAAACAAAGCATCCAGGTAACTCTCCCCCTCCCGGATGTGCCGCAGTGTTTGAAGCTCAGATTCCAGATCATCAATTCTGATCTGGAGTTCTTCCAGCAACCAACACTTGCTGCAGATGTGGTCACTGCCGTTCACAATGGGATCAGGCAGCTCCCACATCATACAGCAACAGCACATCACCTGTCCAGCCATAACTACTTATTTAACTATTTTATTCAAATTTATGAGTTAAGTAATTTCTAGTACTTCTGTTGTCTTATTCAATTAACCAATTAGTAGTAAAGTATTAATCAATCACACGATACACAAGAAATATCAATTGAAACGCCTTACCTTAGTAACACACAAGAGTCCTTTATTTGGTTAGAGGAGGAGGGTGGGTGTAGTGTCTCGGGATTCGACTGCTGCCAAAATATGTACCGAAACTCCCGAGGTAAGTTTATATATTTTAAAACTTACTTTCCCGTTGTGCCAATGGCCCTCGCAGTTCGCTCCTCCCACTCCAACTGCCACCGAAAATGTGAAGCTATGAGAGCTTGCCATTTGGATACAGAACTGGCTCAAAGATCGAAAACAGAGGGTGGTGGTGGAGGGTTGTTTTTCAGACTGGAGGCCTGTAACCAGTGGAGTGCCACAAGGATCGGTGCTGGGTCCTCTACTTTTCATCATTCATATAAACGATTTGGATGTGAGCATAAGAGATATATTTAGTAAGTTTGCAGATGACACCAAAATTGGAGGTGTAGTGGATAACGAAGAAGGTTACCTCAGATTACAACAGGATCTTGACCAGATGGGCCAATGGGCTGAGAAGTGGCAGATGGAGGTTAATTTAGATAAATGTGAGGTGCTGCATTTTGGGAAAGCAAATCTTAGCAGAACTTACACACTTAATGGTAAGGTCCTAGGGAGTGTTGCTGTACAAAGAGACCTTGGAGTGCCTAAAGAAGAACAGGGGGCCCACGCAGTCATTTGGGCTCTGCTGATGCCTCAGCTAAAAATGTAATCGTACTGACCTATAAATAGGAATGGTTACTCTGTTTTGGTATGCAAACAAATGGAATGTTTACATATGTATGGCATGTTTGAAAGGGTTCAGAAAAGATTTACAAGGATGTTGCCAGGGTTGGAGGATTTAATCTATAGGGATAGGCTGGGGCTGTTTTCCCTGGAGCATTCGATGCTGAAGGGTGACCTTATAGAGGTTTATAAAATTATGAGGGGCTTGGATAGGATAAATAGACAAAGTCTTTTCCCCTGGGGTCGTGGAGTCCAGAACTCAAGGGCATAGGTTTAGGGTGAGAGGGGAAATATATAAAAGAGACCTACAGGGCAAAATTTTCACGCAGAGCATGGTACGGGTATGTAATGAGCTGCCAGAAGAAGTGGTGGAGGCAAGCACAATTGAAACATTTAAAAGACATCTGAATGGGTACATGAATAGGAAGGGTTTGGAGGGATATGGGCCATGTGCTGGCAGGTGGGACTCGATTGGGTTGGGATATCTGGTCGGCATGGACAGGTTGGACCGAAGGGTCTGTTTCTGTGCTGTACATCTCTATGACTCTGTGGTGAAACCCACATTGATCCCATGTGGTTACAGGGTCCCAAGGCGGAAGATGAGACGTTCTTCCTTCAGGCGTCAGGTGGTTAGAGAATGGTGATGGAGGATGCCCAGGATCTGCATGTCCTTGGTGGAGTGGGAGGGGGAGTTGAAGTACTCGGCCACAAGGCAGTGTGGTTGGTTTTTGCGGGTGTCCCAAAGATGTTCTCTGAAACGATCTGCAATTTGGCATTCTGTCTCCCTGATGTAGAGGAGACCACATTGAGAGCAACGGATACAGTTGATGAGTTGTGTGGAAGTACAGGTAAATTTCTGCCAGATGTGGAAGGATTCTTTGTGACTTGGACAGAGGTGAAGGGAGAGGTGTGGGTGCTGGTTTTACACTTCCTGCTGTGGCAGGGGAAGGTGCCAGAAGTCGGGTGTGGGCTGTTGGGAGGTGTGGACCTGACCAGGGAGTCACGGATTGAATGCTCTCTCCGGAATGCTGATAGAGTTCGGGAGGGAAATATATCCCTGGTGATGGGGTCTGTTTGCAGGTGGTGGAAGTGGTGGAGGATGATGTGATGTGTCCGGAGGTTAGTGGGGTGGAAGGTGAGGACCAGGTTTCGAGGAAACCCGAAAACTGAGGTAATGTCTGGGACACCCGCACCAAACAACTCCCCCCCACCCCCCAAGGCTGAACACTTTAACTCCTCCTCCCATTCTACCAAAGACACGCAGGTCCTGGGCCTCCTCCACCACCAAACCCTAACCACCCGACGGCTGGAGGAAGAACGCCTCATCTTCCACTTAGGAACCCTGCAACCACCCCTGATCAATGTAGATTTCAGCAGTTTCCATATTTCCCCTCACCCCACTTTATCCC